>NW_016107442.1:1999483-2034401 GCF_001604975.1 Cebus imitator
TTTTATTTCAAAAAATGTTTCAGAATCATTTTCTAATAATCTCCACCTCACTGGATTCCTCTGCTCTGGAAATCAGCATCAATTTCCAATTTGCACATCTTTTCAGATAAGAAAGAAACACTTGTGTTACAAATGCATACAAGCATATCTATTTTCATCATTTTGAATTCTTCTAAATTTCCCCCACCAAACTAGGAATCAAAATAATTATTGGTACTTTCTGGCACTTTCTCAATGACTGAATTTAAAAAAGTCATACTATCTACTATCTATATATCTCACGTTCTCTATCATATGTTCTGTTATCTGTATGTTTCCACCAGGATTTCATCTCCAGCTTCTCAGTATATATTTAAATTATTTCTCTAAATTTAATTTTTACTGTCCTCCCCGTTTGGTGGCTATCTCAAACATAACAAATCACAAAATAGCATTAGGCTAAAATAGTTATTTTAGAGTTTTGGTTTGCTTTTCTTCCTTTCCAGAATCCCTTACAGTAAACAATGTGTTTTGCAGAAATGCATGAGGCGTTCTGTATTGTTTGTCAGGTTTTCCAGTTCCATGCTAGTCTCCCCTTCCTCTTCCACATGCACACATCAGAACAACAGGTTAGCATAAGTAACAAAAGTTGCTGAAGCATGCTTTATTCACTCTCAGAATGAAACATTTGATGAGGAAAGAGGGTACTAGAAAAACAAATGGAGAGAAATCTAAAGGAAACATGAATTGCTGTAGCATTTCTTAACACCTTGGGTTCACATTTGCCGGGATGGTAAGTGTCATTACCAATTTGATGGTGGCTAAAATGCAGCATAGTTACATGTTTCATCTCTCCTATTCCTTAAGTCTTTATTTTTATAATGAAAACAGTGGAAATATATCAGGAGAAACTGATATATAAAATATGTCTCTGCTTTAACATCCCCTAGGCTGAGCTCTGTGAGGGAGGGATTATTATTATTTTTTTGAGGATCACAAATGAGTTGCAGAAAGATCTAAACAAGAAGTAGAGGAAGGACGACTTAAATGCTTGAAAGTTCCTTTGACAAACAACAATCCGAATATGTGCACTTTTGTGCGCATCAGAAACAGATAAGAAAGACAGATGTTGAGCTGGCCTCCTCCTTCCCGCTGGAGTGAGGCAAAGTGGAGGGGGAGGGTATGTTCCTGCAGCTGTTTCCCACTGGTCAGGTGGGAAGTCGGGCTGTGCAGGCATCACAGTAGGCACTGCAGTAAATCAGATAGTACCTCTGCTGGAAGAAGGCCAAGCTGCCCTTAAAGATGTTAGGTACAGCTCCCTGGTAGCTCAGGGAGAAGGCATCCATTTCAATCATTTTCATGAACATCCCCAAAGTCAGCTTTTTTTTTTTTTTTTTTCATATAAAGCATCGTGTTGTAGTAACTTCCTGTTGAAGTTAAAAGGAGAAATAAAAGTCCTGCATTCATTCCACCAGACTCTAACACTGCTGGACAAAAGACTCCTGGACACAATCCATACAGGAGGTCTGTCTTGGCTTTCACTTTCTTGCTTTCTTCTTTCTGCTCTATGTCCCTGTCTTCTCTTGCAAAGCAGATAATTCCAAATTTCTAGTTAAGACAAGGAAGATTTGTAAATTAAAGGAAGTATTCTGGGTAATCCACACAATCTGTGTATGAAAATAATCACCTATGGAGCAGAATGGACTCCTAGATAACATAGAAGCATGAACAAGCTGTCAGATTGACACTGATGGTAAAGGAGAAATCTAGGTGATATTATAGGTTACATACCCCTGTGAAAAAATTATGCGCTTTGCTGGCTGACAAATCTTTATTTAAGACCTACCTCCACTGTTAGTTGACAGTGTGAACTTGAGTGGGCTTCACCAAGTATTGGGTGTCACTGTAAAATGGGGACATTACTTCTTCATACTACTGTGAATCTTTGATAGGATAATACAAACACGCTTCCTTATTTTCAAATTGCTCCTGTAACAAATTATCACAAACCCAAATTTAATTTCTTACAATTCTGACAGTGAGAATTCCTAAGACAAGTCTTACAGGGGCATACTTAAGGGATCAGCAGAGATATTTCCTTCTAGACACTTCAAGAGAGTTGATTATTTGTGTCTCCAGATTTTAAAGGCTGTCATTCATCATTCCTTGTGTCGGACAAAGAAGCAACTCTCCAAAACTTGTGGACACATCATTCCAATCTGTGCTTCAGTCACCATATTGCCTTCTTTCTCTCTACTACCCTACCTCCCTCTTGTAAAAACCCTTGTGATTACACAGGGTCTATCACGATAACCTACCCAATTCAATATCATTAACTTAATCACATATACCATATATGTTCATTTATCATATAAGGTAGCATATTCAGTTTGTAGGAATTAGGATGCCATATGAGGTAATATATTTTCCATGTAAGGTAATGTCACAGTTTCTAGGGATTAGGATGTGGACATCTTTGAAGGGACCATTAAGCATATATTGCAGGTTTTAGCACAAAAAGGCATGAAACAAATTTCAGCTTTCTTTCCTCTTCTCCTATCAGGATTAGTGGCAACATGGGTTTAGTTGCTCTTTTGTTCAATATGTCATTATCTGATCACTCTTCTCAGAGGTGAAAAAAAAATGCTGAAGGAATTATTAAGATCAAAATGGACAAGACTTCAAAACTAGAAGAAAGCAGAAATATTATACTTATGGATTTGCTTCCTTCATTGGTAAGTGTTTAGGGACTGGTGTTTTATTTATCTCAATTACGTTTGGAAAGCATCTGGAAGAAAATCAAATTATGTAGCCGATTGTAAGTGTAAGACTGTCATGAATGAAGAGGATTTTTTTTCCACTCAATGTAACAGGAAACTAGCTGCAGAAAAGCTATTTGGTTTTTTAAGAATCATAATGAGAATAAAAAGTCATCTTAGTTTTTTGAATTTGTGAGAATATGAACCTTATGATATGAAGAAGTTGGAACTGCTAGGTGTTTTCACCTTCTGATTTAATATTCTTTCAAATTGCACTGACATCATAATCATTTACCTTCGAGGATAGCAGAGGGAAGCCAAAATAGTTTCAGTGTCACTCTGTTTTAATGGTAAACTTTTATCCTTTTGCTGATGTCCACTATAAAATGATAATTCATTCTGCCATCATGTGAAATGAACCAACTAAATCAAAATATTTTTCAAAGGGGCGTAGCCTATGGAAGTGAAATAAACAGCATGATAGACTTGTCATGCTGGGCTATTTTTGGATGGCCTCCTTCAAGATCAGCTTAAAGCTAACATTTACAACAAAGCTTTCTTCAGTGAGACAGAAAAATATGCAGAACCCCACACATACTTAACAAAAGTAGCCAGCTGACTGCACCTGACTTAACTGTAAATAATGTAGATTTTATTTTCCATGTCATAGGATCTACTAGGAACAGAAATTAGGGGAAATAATGCTTGATTCATTAACTCACTTATTCATTCATTCATTATCTCATTAAAAATCTTAGAAGAACTTATGATTTGTTTTTCAATTATTCATTTAATCATACATTTTTCTATCTTTTCAAAAATAAATGTATACATTAATTTATTAATTCACTCACTCATTCAACAAAGCTGCATTGAGTATCTCATCTCTGCTTTTACCAGGTTGAGTTCTGGACATGCAAAGATAAATCAAGTCCATGCATGATCTAGCAACCCAACTCTTGGCCCAATCTGTATTTAGAATAGAAGACTCATTTAGAGCACACAGGAGCAGAAGTAGGATGTTTTGTTGATGCACCACTGATCAGTTTCAACACTATAGGTAGGAAAATTATGATAAGAGAGAGATTATCTGACTTCAGGCCACCCAAATGTGACTGCATCCTTAACCCTTGCATCTTCATTGATGAGCAAAAGCTTTGTGGGAATTTGTGCTCAAAGTTTGTGCCACATGTATTAGTCTCAGATCAATTTCTATTTATGTTTGAGGGCTAGAAAAATGTGTATTCCATCCAGCCAAATTGCTTTTTATCTTGGTCAACATCACTGTGGAAAACACTGTATTTTGCCATCTCATACTGCTTTGGCTGCCAAAGTCCAAAGACTAAATCTGGTTTGAAATGGAGTGGTTAGACTTTTCTGCACCATTGATTAAGGTCACAGTAGCTGTCACAAACTTTCATTCTCTAAACAATCCTCTAGCTTTGTGTTCTCAAAAACAATCCTCACTGTAGTAGCATAGCTAAGAGAGCCTGGTTTTTGTCTAATGTATTTATCAAATGTATTTGGATGTATAACTAAGAAAGACCTGTTCTAATCTGTTGACCTTCTTAATGTGGACACCAAGTCACTTTTGAGACCTCATTCATTCCTATCTCAACTTCCAATATTTCTTCATCTAATGTCTTTTCTGCTATTCCTCTATACCCATATTGGTCCATGAAACTTCTTTATTCTTCAGATATTTTAAATATCCTTTCCTTCCTCCTACTTTTACCTATTTTATGTGAAAAAAAATGTTATTCCTCTCTCATTCTTTCAGTATTCCTTGAAGGAAGCAAAACTAATAACATAATGTAATTTTTAAGTAGTAGATTTATCATTATCTCCTCTTCCCTTCATATATACACAGTCCTCTAAAAGCTGGTTAGAGTCAAGAGAATTATATTTTGTGTTTTTGAATCTCACATTGCTCTGACCCTCATGTTGAATTGATGAATCTATGAACAGATTATTTGAAAGTCTTTTGATACCGAGTCAGGTACCACTATCACAATAAGCCATGCATTACATCACAGAGTTCTTTGTCTTCTGGAAGGCCCCCTACACCTCTAATGCTGGAGATTCAAACCCTCCCTTTGCTCCTCAGTCTTCCTCATATGCAGGGAATACTTTAACTTCTGTGTGAAGTTATCAGTGGCCTTTAACAAAGGGGCAGAATACGAGAACATACATAATAATAATACATCTTGTTATGTATGTTCTTAAAAATGAGAAGTTGTAATCCTAGTTTTAGAAACAAGAAAGCAGAAAGGGACACTAAGAAGGGAAATGAGAACCCAGAAAACAAAACAAAACAACAGCAAAAAACAAAAAGCACCTTAACTGAATTCCTAGGAATATTGCATTGATTAAATATTAATGGTGTCCCAGTCAATTCTAAATTCTTTACATATGTTAACTAAATTAATTCTCATAATAACATAATGTTGGCATCATGTTTCCATTAGAATACTGAGATACAGAGGTTAAGTAACAGTTAAGGTCACATAGCAAATAAGAGGTGGAGACAGAAATAGGTCCCAGGTATTTTGCTCTAGACATCATATCCTAAGCCACTAGTTAATATAGCAATAAAGACAGAAAGTAGAATAACATGGTTAATATGGCTGTGCCTGGAGGATTTATTGTGAGTCTGGGTGCTTGCATGAGTTTTGGAAAGAAAGTTTTAGGGAGAATGATCAAATATAAATTATATAAATTCTACTTTCATGATTTTAGTCAAGATACCATAGAAAAAAAAAGCTTAGCTTCAAATATTTAAATATCTTGTTCAGAAAAGAAACTCCCAAATAATTTACTCCCATTTTAGAAGTATACTAATCCTGTAAACATGGTGTGCACATATTATTGGAGAATAAAGAAAAGCAAATATTTTATTTTATAAATTACCAGAATAGAAGATGAAGAGAACTGGTAAGTAGAATCTGCTGTGAAGATACTGGAGGTGGATTATAGTAGATGTAGTCAGAAGAAATTGAAGTCAGATTCCATTTGCTTTTTGTTTGTTTTCTTGTGTTTCTTTGTTTTCTTTTCATTTTAGTTTAAAATTCTGTCACTCTCCTACTCAAAACCTTCAAATGGCTTCCCATCAGAACTATAATAAGCTCCTAACTCTAAGCTGGCATAACGCAACTTAATGTGGCCTCCGTCCAAATTATTGGCTTGATCTCATTTTCTACCCTACCATGTTTTGTATTTCCTCCACAGAACATTTGCACTAGCTCTGCCTGGAATTATGCTCCATCATCTTTATTTGACTGGATCCTTTTCCTCTTCAGCCCTTCATTAATTCTTCAGAAATGCTTCCTTTAACACTCTTTGAATTAATCCGCTAGTCACTCAGTACCATCATTTCTCCTATTTTAATTCAACAGATACGTTGACATGTTGGAGATGCCACATGTTCACATTCTCTCTCAGCTGGGGTGAGTTTGAGCCATCTCGGTCCTGGTGCTCTATACGTAGGCAATGAAGTCCTCTTGGAAAGACATCCTCCACCTCCAGTGGTTTTGTCCTTTAGGCACTCAAATCATTGCACTGAGCAAAGAACCATCTCTACTGTGTATTTTCAGAATTCCTTTATTTATTGTTGTATTTTTACACAGCAACAGATAAGGAAAGCATTCACTGACTGATCCTTCTTTGTAATTATACTCTTACTTGTATGTTTTTTTTAAAAATGTCTATCTCCCTAAAATTTTGTCAGTTCCATGATGGCATAAACTTTGCTCTGTTTACTATTGGATACCTCTTACCAGTGGCTGGCACATTGCAGGTGCTCCAAATATATTTGCTAAAACATATATTTTTATCTCATAAAACCATTTGATGATTCTGTATAATATTATCCCCATTGTACAGGTGAAAAAATTGAATATTAAGAGGACTAAGCATTTTCCAAAATTAAATAAGTGATAAATGACACAATTAGAATTTGAGCCAATTTTACTTGGGAGTTTTTCATCATAGTATTATAAAATAAATTATTGGGTTATCTTGTTCTCCAACTATACCTTCAGTGTTAAAAAGTAGAGTGTTTAAGAGCACTGACTATGGAGCCAGATTGCCTTGGTTTAAATTCTAACTCTACCACATTTTAGCTATATAGTCTTGTCTCAATTTTCTAATTTGTAAAATGAGAGTTATTATTTTGTCTAACATCAAGGATGTTTTGAGGATTAAATGAGTGACTGTATCTCAAGCATTTTGCCAGTGATGGCAAATAAGAAATGCTCAGTAAATACTACCTACCACCATAATTATTGTTATCATTGTATTATAGGATATTTAGAAATGGTTCAATATTGAACAACTAAGCATTATTCATAAACTATTTGTTATTATTTTGTATGTAAAATATTATCAAAACATAGGTCAACATATATGTATTGATATTATAAAGAATTATAACCATGAGTATGGGTATTCCATTCTGACATATGTGGCCTACTTGAATGATATGAATTATTTTTATTTTTGTTTTTCACTGGGAAAAAGTCATCTCTAAAGTTAAAAATCATGTAGTTTATACTTGACAAGTGCCTTGGAAGTGATCTCAGTCAATTCTGTCTTATGTAGAAAAAAAGAAGCCTACTGATATATAGGTGCAGGACCCCTTTCAAGATCACACAGGCAATTAATACTTGAGTGAGAAAAAGAGCGGAAGTGTCCCAAGTCCTATTCTGGTGCTTTCCAGCCTAACCACACTCTTCAGTGTCAATATGTCATTGTTAATGGAGAAAGGTTCTTCCAGTTAACTGATTACCAAAATTTGTGCAGCATTTGCTTGGAACTCTATGTGGGGTAAAAACTCAGCAAGTACTCATCAAGAGCCCTGCATTTGACTCCCCATTAGTAAAAGGGATATTAATGACTCCATGGAAAGGTAGTAAAATATCGGATCCTTCTAGGTTTATCTGAGGTCATGAGAAGCAGTCCACACTTAGAAGAAATTAGGGATTTTGAAGGATGTGAGATAGATTTTAAACAATTTGCCGTCTCTGATGCCTCTGAAACTGTAATTAGTGGCCTGAAGTTCCTGGCCACAGTAGTCGGGGCCTTCCTTAAGCAAACAGCTGTCTTCCTTTTTTAGGAAGAGCTATATAAGGCATGCAAACCACATAGATTTTCTTTTAAACAGCTAGAACTTTTTGTCAATATCACCTTTTGTCTCTCTCTTTCATTTCAGAAGCACTGAGAAGAGATCTTATCAAATAAATAATCCAAGGAAGCTTCTGGTATTACTATATCCCAGACAGTCTTCTGGAATTCTTAAACACGGAGGCAGATTCTTGACAGTCATGATGTGGCTTGCACTAGTGTTTTCTCCCTAACAAATTCTCCATAATATCATCTGGCTGTGTGAACAAAAGCCAAACAGAGCTTCCACCTTTGCCCTGTGCTTTCAGGACTTGAAGATCCAGTCGTCCTTGTGAATTTATAAGTATTTTTTGCTCTTCTTCCTCTGAAGCAAATATGAGGACACACAGGTTAAAACAAATACACAAACTACCTCTGTTTCCCTATTTTCAGCAGAATTCTGACACTGATTCTACTTTACCAGAACTTCAGATAGCATCAGACTGTGGATCGCCCTTCGATTATATCACATGAAGACATATAAATATGCCAAATGATATGGTTTGGCTGTGTCCCCACTCAAATCTCACCATGCATTGTAATAATTCCTACCTGTCAAGGTCAGGGCCAGGAAGAGATAATTGAATTATGAGGGCAGCCCCGCCATACTGTTCTCCTAGTAGTGAATAAGTCTCGAGAAAGCTGATGATTTTATAAAGGGCAGTTCTCCTGCACATGCTCTCTTGCCTGCCACCATGCAAAATGTGCCTTTTTTTTCTCCTTTGCCTTCTACCATGACTGTGAGGCCTTAAGCCATGTGGAACCATGAGTCCATTAAATCTTTTTTTTTTTTTTTTTATAAATTACCCAGTCTTGGATATGTCCTTATTAGCAACATGGAGAACAGATAATACACCAATGTTTACAGGATGGTTGTTGTCAAACACAGAATTTATGCTATATAATATATTTATAATATGCATCATGCTGTATGATAGCATAATACAAATAAAGCATTATCTATAAAAAATGATTTTCTCACAAACATCCTACTTCAGAACTTAAAATGTGTCTCTAGTGTGAGTGTTTTATTGTGGTAAATAAGGTGGACTTTAGCAAGGACTCTTGATTGTATTCCACAGAAAATTATTCTGATTATTGTTTTAAAAAAACAAAACAAAAACCTTTTTTCTCAACTGTTTAACTTAAGAAGAAAATATTGTAAAAATTCATCAACAATAAGGCTGAGGAACGTGGTTGGCCTACCTATGTGCACCCACATGTGAAGGTAATAATAACTCATCCAAGGTAACACCAGTGAAGACCTCCTTTTGTGCCAGACAATGTTTTGTGCACATGAACTCATTCAATCCTTGAATCAGCATTATGGGATAATGCCTGTAATTATTCCTACTTTACAGATAAAGAAATGGAGCAAAAGCCATTGAAACTTTTATTCAAAGATATATTAAAACACTAAATGATGGAAATGGAACAGCATTCAAGGTCATACCACAGGAACATTCTTCTTAGGGAGTTGCTGCTGCCTCCACTAGTCATCAAAGAGTGTTTCTCCCACCATTGTTGTTGCCAGCACTGGACATTGAGTTTTGTGCACTGTGAGAAAAATGCTTAAATACTAGCTCATTATTTTGTATCACTTGTTTCTGATTCAAATCTTTGCTGTATCTATGGGATTCTACCATGTCTCATGTCCATTCCTGTCTTTGAGGAAGTTAGGAAGCAAGTCTCTGGACTGTGGTGATAAGACACACACAATAGCAAATTTCTCAGAACTAGGAATTGAATTCAAATACTTAGCAGCCGCTTCAAAAAATAGTCACTGCTCTCTCTTGTATTAACTACTATAACCTTGGATGAAAAAATCTAAGCTTTACTTAAAGCCTACCATGCAATTTAGGAAAATTGCAACTGTGGATACCATTAATTGACTACAAATGTAAATGACTTTGCTTCTAAAGGATACCATTTTGAATTCTATCCCAAACGTGAACAATTTATAATCAGTAAAATAAATAAATAATAAATTAAAACTGTAGAGAATAATTGACAGCTTTGAATGACTCCTTGACAATCTTTAGAAAACTGCTACTAAGGGAATTTGACTCTATTTCATAGAAATTTCTCCCAATATACTTGAAAGTTAGATAAAGTTAGTAGTGAGCCTACTGAAAGGGGCTGAGAAAAAGAGTGAATGCGATGTCTACTGTAGAATGCTTTTGACATGGTCCAGTTGCTGCGTCACGACTTCGTGTTTCTTAATCTTGGCAACAGAATAAAGTCCTCAGCAGAAGGACTTTTCTCAAGTTCAAAAACATGACACTTCAGAGCTCTAACCATAACTCCTTTTTTTTATGTCGACGGGGATTTACAGTGTTTGCAGATGGAAGTAATTTAATACCGTGGTGATCTTTCATCTAGCCTGTTTCCTTTCAGTGACCTTATGTTTACTATAAGAAAACACCAACAAGGTGTCTGATTTCTTCATGGAAAAATGGCAACTATTTAAAACAAAAGGATTCTGTCTAGCAGAATCATAAATCTTTCACTGTTTCTGTAATTTAACAAAAAAGGCTCATCTGTTCTGTGAGGAGTGTTTGCCTGCAAGACAAGGCCAGTTTGACTTTATCACACACACACACACACACACACACACACACAAATGCATTTTTTTGAGTTAGGGGAAGATAGCTGTAGAATAAAAAGTCACTGTTCTATCTATGGCAGGAAAATAAAATCATTTAATTTCCATAGCTTTTCCTCGAACTGTCCCTAAGTTATCATTTTGAAAGCAAACTCCAGAATCTTTCCTGGAATTTCCCAAGATGCTTCGAATATAAACATAGGGCCTTTGTGCCCCTCACTCTTCTCTGCTTCCACATGTGTGGTTCCTGCTGATTTTAAAGCCCATTCTATACCCCAGAAAGCAGATTCTTCTTGGGATGAGAGAAGCTTCTGGTAACCACAGTAACACACCTTTCCAGGGAATCTTCCCATCAACATTTAATAGGTTGAATCATAAATAATGGAAGGAAATCTTTCAGCAGAAGACCAGAAGCTGTGACTGGAACACTCAGGAAATGGATAACAGCTGTCCTGAAGGTGATGAGATGCAAGATGCCTTCCTATATTGGAGGCAATTTTTCTAATGAGAGAGAGAACGTGAATCCAGGGTGACCATTCTGTTTCCATCATGAAGTGGGAGATGAAAATGCCAAATACTTTTATGAGTGCAATGCTAGATCCAAAGACATATTGTGGACCTTAATTGAGAGTGTAGATTTTGGCCTCTGTGTATGAACAATTCACTCTGGAATTATTTGCAAGTGTGTGTTTTTACAGTTCTGAGTGGGTCCATGAACAGTGTGAAATATGTTATTTTAAACAGCAATTATGTGTTGAGTACCTTATGCATGCCAAAGTGTTCTGGTTCTTGGAAATGGAATAGGGAACAAAGCACATGGGAGACACAAAGAGGTAGCAATGTGTAAACAGGTATCTGAGTTAGTAGTTAGTGAAGTTGAAAGTGTAGAAATAAGAAGAGAGTTGTAGGCAGAGTTAAATAGCTCAGGCAAGGACCTAGGTGCAAAGACATCACTGTGGATTTTGCAACTGAAGTTCTGTCAGCATATTGGTCATCAGCCAAAAAAAAAAAAAAATTCACTTTGCATTACAAAATTTTGGAACCAGTGGCTCTGGCCCCCCCAGAATTTATAAACTAGCTCATTATTTTGTATCACTCATTCAAGATTCAAATCTTGGCTGTATCTATGGGATTCTACCACGTCTCATGTCCATGTCCTGTCTTTGAGGAAGTTAGGAAGCAAGTCTCTGGCTTTTGGTGATAAGACACACTCAATAATAAATTTCTCAGAACTCGGAATTGAGTTCAAATGCTTAACGCCCCCCCAGAAACAGTAACTGCTCTCTATAAGCACCCCCCCATAATCCCAACACTTTGGGAGGCAGAAGCAGATGTATCACTTGAGGCCAGAAGTTCAAGATCAGCCTGGCCAACATGGTGAAGCCCTGTTGCTACTAAAAACACAAAATTTAGCCAAGTGTGGTGGAGTGCACCTGTAAACCCAGCTACTGGGGAGGCTGAGCCATAAGAATCACTTGAATCCAGAAGGCGGAGGCTGCAGTGAGCCGAGATAGTACCACTGCCCTCCAGCCTGGGTGACAGATTGAGATACCATCTCAAAAAAAAGAAAAAAATCGTATGATATGGCAGGTAGTGCTTCAGGTGTTTGGGGTACATCATCAGCAAAGCAGAGAAAAATGTTTCTTACCTTAATGAAGCATATTCTGTGATCCATTATCATTTTCCCCTTTTCTTCCTCCCAAATTCTTATGATAAAGGAAGGAAGGAGTTAATATACATGCTAATTCAAACCTATTAAGGTTTTGGAGTAATAGAAAATTCCCCACCTTTAATTTGTCTCAATGAATGTCTGCTTCAATAAAAATTAATGAGGCTCCTAAAATGTGCTAAGTACTGTGCTGGGTCCAGGCAATAAAAAGATTAACTTGACCTATAGATTCAATGTAATCATAATCAAAATCCCAGCAAACTATTTTGAAGATATTGACAAACTGATTCTGAAGTTTATGTGGAAAAGAAAAAGACCCAGAACAGCCAATCACAATATTAAAAGAGAAGAAAATCGGAGGACCTATTCTACCTGACATTGAGACTTCCTATGAGTCTACAATCATCAAGAGAGAAAGAACAAATGTAGAGATAAATGGAGCAAAATGGACAGCCCAGATATACATCCACAGGAACATAGTGAACTGGTCTTTGACACAGGAGCAAAGGCAATCCAATGGAGAAAGGGTAGTCTCTCCAATAAAATATGCTGGAATAACTGAACATCCACACACAAACAAATAAAAGCCAAATTAGACAAATGGGACCTAATCAAACTCCACAGCTTCTGCACAGCAAAAGAGTCTAGGCAGACTTTACACCTTTCACAGAATTATCTCAAGTGAATCATAGACCTGAAGTTAAAATACAAAACTATGAAGCTCTCAGATGATAACATGAGAAAATCCTTTCACTCTCATCATTGAAAATGGACAAGGCAGTTGGTCGTCTCATACAGTGGTATTGGCATCATCTTATTATACAAATAGTGAGCATTTGATAAGTATTTTGTATAGGCCACACATTTCTATTTAATTTCTACAATTCAGTGATGTGAGACGAAACTGAGATTTCAGGTAGATCAGAAATTTGCCACAGGTGATTCTACCAGTAAGTAATAGCAACAAGATAGCCATAAACTCCATTGCATCAAAGTCTTAGTCACTTTTAAACACTAATCTGTGATTGCCTGGTTTGCTTCTTAGGCAAGTTAAAGGTATTTCAGTGGTTGACCTATTTTGCTAAATATTTAATCTGGTATTAATTATTTCATGATGTTTCTTTAAAATTATTCCAATTATAGGTTTCTTTAATTGTTGCACCTATATATATGTATGCACAGACACATTTCATCAATAATTCAGAAAACATTTATTTGAATTCAAATAATTGAAATACTTGCCTCCCCTACTGAGTTGCGAGTTTGAACAGTGCCAACACAATGTATAAATAGCATGTAGGGTGGCGTCTGGTATATCTTAATGCTTAATAAATATTCATTGTATAAATTAGACTTCTCTTATAAGACAGATTTTTAGAAACTGTGCAGATGTCAGGAAATAGCCTATGGTTACTGTCTCTTTATATCAGTGGAGAAGAGACCACAAAAGAAGACGTAGCAGTTAAAATCTGTCACTTTGTCAGACAACACTTCAGCACCCTGACTCTAGTTCCATCCCTTGTCCCAACCTGCTGCTTTTCTCTCATCTGGCTTCTGTCTCTTCCTTTCCCCTGTAAATTATTTTTTCTAGTTTCTCATAGTTTGCTGTTGCATCAGCTACAGCTAGCCTTTACAAATCACCTCTAACCTTCACTTCTAGTATTCTCTCTTGCCTATTCTACTGATGGTTCAATGCACCTGGCCCTAGCAGTCTTCCCCAAGATCACAGGCCCTTCTCTGAGGGCAACTGGTGTCTTATAATTTTGATGGGATATAAAGATGAACCTCCTGACCCCATTATGTGGGGTTTAAAAGTAAAAATCCAGAACGCTCACGTGCATTCATTTGATTTTTAAATACATGGTTTAGTTACTAAGAGCACCAGAAAGAAAATATTTGTGCAGTTGTGTCACCTGGTTAACAAAAAATAATATTATTTTTGTTAATAATATTATTTTTTGTTAATTAGGTGGCACAACTGCACAAATATTTAAGGTGAGTTCTTTAAGAAAGCACAGTCTGATTCTCGGTTTTAAAATGTTTTTGGCAAACTCAGTTTTATGTAGTAATGGTGGCTCATATTAATATTATAGTTAATTTTGAAAGGAAAGAAAAATGGTAGATTTTAAGAAAGTGGTTTTAAATTTGCTCATAATTTGTAAAGAAACTGATTTTTATTATGTAATCATTCAAATAACCAAATGAAGTTAAATTTACAAGAAAAAAACAAGCAACCTAATTAAAAAATGGGTGAAGCATATGAACAGACACTTCTCAAAAGAAGACATTTATGTGGCCAACAAACATGAAAAAAAGCTCATCATTACTGGTCATTAGAGAAATGTGATCAAAACCACATGAGAGACCATCTCATGCCAGTTAGAATGGCAAACATTAAAAAGCCAGGAAACAACAGATGCTGGAGAGGCTGTGGAGAAATAGAAATACTTTTACATTATTGGTGGGAATGTAAATTAGATCAATCATTGTGAAAGACTGGATGGTAATTCTTCAAGGATCTAGAACCAGAAATACTATTTGATCCAGCAATCCCATTACTGGATATATGCCCAAAGAATTATAAATCATTCTACTATAAATATACATGTGCATGTATGATTATTACAGCACAGTTCACAATAGCAAAGACTTAAAATCGACACAAATGTTCATCAATGATAGACTGGACAAAGAAAATGTGACACATATACATCATGGAATACTATGCAGCCATAAAAAAGAATGAGCTCATGTCTTTGGCAGGGACATGGATGAAGATGGAAACTATCATTCTCAGCAAACTAACACAGGAGAAGAAAACCAAACACTGCATGTTATCACTTGAAAGTGGGAGTTGAACAATGAGAGCACATGTACGTAGTACAGGAATATTACACACCAGGGCCTGTCATGGTGTGGGGGCTTGGGGAAGGATAGCACTAGGAGAAATACCTAATGTAGGCGACAGATTGATGGGTGCAGCAAACCACCATGGCACTTGTATACCTATGCAATAAACTTGCACATTTATCCCAGAACTTAAAATATAATAAAAATTAAAAAAAGAATGAAATGAAGTGCATAGATGTGATCGATGTGGGGAATTTATGAGAGCTGTTTCTTTTAGTGAGATTGCCAGAAAGACAAAGTTTAGTTCATTAATGCTTTAGCAAATATCATCTAACATTATAAATTCTTTGGATAAGATAATGTGCATTAAGTTCTCCCCTTCCCCTCACTGTGGGAAGCCAGGTCACTATGAGCAGAAAACAGATTCTGTGGCCATAAGCCCACAGAAACTCAGTGGGCCTCTTTGGCAGGACATGAAGGAGTTTGGTCCTTGGTCTAATTAGGCATACTCTCTCTGGGACTCTGCTTAGAAGTCTAAGTTAAGGCTTGCCTTGTTTCTCTGCAGTGACAGGGAAAACTATTTCAATTCGGCAGCATTTCCTTGATTGGAACACTTTTGAGGATTTGGAAGCATAGCAGAGCAAGCTCAAGGGTTAGAGTCTAGAGTAGCCAGTTAACAGAACTGGCAGTCACCCATCCTAAGCTTTTTGGTCTAAGGAGGCCCATTTGCTCTCATGAGGAAGAAGCCAGAGCCAATTGCCCACACCCCAGGTGGTTCTCCTCCATTGCGTGTGGTTTCCCTGAACTTTATTCCCCAAGCTTGAGGTCTGCTAACAATTCTGGGATGACATATACATACAGTCACTGTTATGTAGGTGGGGTGAACATAAACACACAAGTCAATCCCACAGATATGGGTGATGCATCTCCTATGTGTCAGGCACGATCCTGTGCAATAGAAAATGGAGATGCCATTGTTTCTTTATCTAAGTAGCTAATTGTTTTATGCTAATTCTATGTTGCTGTCAACTTACCCCTCTCCATATATATGGAAGGAAAATTAGGGACAGAGGTACTCTGTTATGAGAGTATTATGGAGAATTGGATAGACCACTGAATTTGGAGTCATATGACTATTTGATCCCTGGTTCAATCACTTACAAGTAATGACCTTGTGCAAAATTAACTAATTAAACATTTCTTGAACACTGTGGATGTTTTGTTTACATTGTTAAGTTTCAAGGATACTAACATAAATGAGATATGATCATTGTGTTCAAGATATTTATTTTTATGCCATTTAAGTTTAATTTATTATCTATTAAAATATCATTATAAAAATCACTGCTCTTTCTAACTTCCTGAGTTATTGTAAGAATCCAATCTGTTAAGACATATGGAAAATATTGTTAATTGCAAAAGATTGTACAAATATATCTAGTAGATTTATATAGATTATTACTTTCAAGTAATTTTCAAAGGGTGAGGTATCCAAAGTAGAACCTCCATGTAAAAGAAATAACAACAGAACACCTCTTGGAATTTTCAGATCATTGTTTCTCCCCTTACAACAGTGACTTTTCAAGTGTGCTTCCTGGACCAGCAGGATGAGTAGCTCCTGAGAACTTACCAGAAATGCAAGTTTTCAGAAATGTAAATTCTCTGGCCCCCCCAAGACCTACAAATCAGGAATTCCGAGGATATGACCAAGCAATCTGTGTTTTAAGAAGTCCTGCTCTTGGTTATATGCAAGTCACAGAGAACTGGTATTGCAGCCTGTCTTGTCTTTTTCCAAGCAAACCAGCATGCCCTTCTGAGGTTAGTACAATTTAGGCCAGCAGTTTTTCAAAGGTAACTCCAGGTGCAGAGTTTGGGTCTGAGATGATATGAAGATTTAAGGAAATTGTGATTTATGCAAATGGTAACTGCACATGGCTTTGTCTTTCATTAGTTAATAATTTCATTCACCAGATTTTTACTTAACGCATATTATGTACCAAGCATTATACTTAATTTTTTCTTAGCTCTCTATTTCTCATGTGGTTCTGCTCTTTCCAAGTGGCATGATACATTTTTAAAATATTTTAAAAAGGAATATTCTGATGTTGCTCTCCAGACTTAGAAGATAATTTTGTTTTCAAAGATCCATTTTCTTTTTCCTCTCCCCTATTTTATTTCATTGTTCTTTTTCCTTCAGTAAAGAGCCAGAGAAGACAATGGAGGCTAATACGTTGATGCATTTTCCTTGCATACAAGAAGGTCTTATTGAAAACTCTCCATGAAAAGTGGGTCTTTGTTTTACTGCAATCCCACAATAACCTGGCAACCTCGAATAGGCAATTCTAGCTTGAAAGCTGAAACATCTTAGTGCTTGTCAAAAGCAAGAAGGACCTGCACTTTGGGATTTGGGGAAATTTTATGTATTTGGAGGAACATTCCTTTGATTATATCTTCTTCAGAGACCAGAACCAAGGCATTCAGAAACACCTGTGCAATGGGAAGTTGTTGGGGTAGATCCTCCATATTCCTTTAATTGGTCCCATGCAAACTTCTGAGAGGAAGACTTCAGAGCAATGGTTAGAACATTTTGAGCTGAGCTGCAACTGTTTATTTGGTTTACAGCACTGTCATTTCTCCATATTCTCTTATAGAGTTGATTAGGGGGAAATAAATTGAAGAAGGTTTTGTGCAGCATCTTCTTTCTCTGTATTCCTATATTATTTCTGCTTTCTGTCTCTGAAAATCTCAGTGCTTTTAAGAAGAAGAAAAATAACCCAATGAAGTTGGTATACTCTATAATGAACCTCATCTACTATGTTTCCCTCCCAGGCTGCCAGCCTCATTTATTAAAATATTTTAGCATTGAGGTTATTTATTAAATTAATTTAATGAGTTTTATAAGAAACATTTTAATAGGGAAATTTTCATTTTATAAGGAAATTACTTAGGGAACATAAAATTAACACAGAAAAGCATAAAAACAGTCAACATGTGATATCACTGTTGATGGATACAAAAGATATTTTGCTTTCAGGGTGCAGGGATGGTAGTTTTCTGGCTATCACCAAAGTCACATTAAAGAGAATGATAATATAAAGAAAGTTAATGTTATTACTAAACAACAAATCATTTTATTTCTATAGATATCAATTTCATCTAAAAAATAACTTTAATAATAATAAAATAAATAATAACTAAAATAAAATTATAATAACTTTAATAAATCCTTATAATGCACTCTTCTAAGTATTTATCAATTATGAAGTAATTAAGTTTCTGTAACAACCCTGTAACGATTAATGTGTCAGCTTGACTGGGCCACAGGGTGACCAGACATTTGACCAAACATTATTCTGGGTGTGTCTGTGAGGGTGTTTCTGAGTGAGATTAACATTTGAATCAGTAGACTGAATAAAGCAGATTGCAGTCCTTGATGTGGGTGGACCTAATCCAGGACTTGGAAGACCTGGATACTAAAGGCCGAATGAGGTGAAATTTTTTTCTGCTTAATTGCCTTGAGCTGGAACATTTGTATTTTTCAGACTTTGACCAACTAGGATTGAAACATCCACTCTTCTTGACATTCAAGCCTGCTGGCTTTTGGACTGGAACGCACACCATTGGCTTTCACCATTCTCAGGCCTTCAAACTCAAACTGGAACTACACATTGGATCCCCTAGATTTTTAGCTTGGTGACTGCCAATCTCAAGACTTCTCAGCCTTTCTAATTGTATAAGTCAATTCCTTATGATATATCTTGTGCCTATACATATACACAGACACACGCAGCACATCATGTTGGTTCTGTTTCTCTGGAGAACTCTACTAATAGCAACCCTATGTTGTAGGTACTATTGATTCTTCATTTTAAAGATAGAGAAACACCCACTAAGAAGTTAAATAAATTTTCTTTGGTAGTTTAAATGTATATTCATAGATTCTTTGATATTCTTCTGAAGAGGTGAAGCTTAAATTCTCTCCATTTTGGGCTGGACATAATAATTAATTTCTAATGAATGATATAGGGCAGAGGCGATGGTTGTCCTTCTTAAGACTAAGTTATAAAAACACAATGACTTTGTCTTGAACACCCTCTCTCTCCATTTCTGTCTTTCTCTCTCTTTCTCAGGTTCCTTGCACCAAGGAAAGGCAGCTACTATGACTGTAAGAAGCTCTACAAAAACAAGTATGCAGTGAGGAACTGAAATCTCCTGCCAACATCCGCAGCAGTTAGCTTGGATTCTCAGGCCTGATCCTGAGCCAAAACCAGCTAGCTAAGCCTCTCCTAGATTCCTCACTTTCAGAAGTGGTGTGTGATAAATGTTTGTTGTTTTAAGCTGCCAACTTCAGGATAATTTGTTACATGGCAATAGATAACAAATGCATTTGCCAAAGGTTACATAGGAACCAGGACCCAAACCCACGCAGTGTTCTGCAAAGTCAATTATTTTACCCAGTACCTCCTGTTGTCTTTTTTGATGACACAGTGTCACAGTCCATAAGCCTACCATTGCTATCACCATCCCAAAGTATCCCTGATATCACAGGAAGCCATAACCTTCATAGTTCCACAACTGGGTTATACGAATCTTTAGGGATAAAAAAATAAATCAAAGAAATGGCATTTCTTGTCTCCTTATTTTTTAAACTTTTATTTTAGGCTCAGGGTACATGTGTAGGTCTGTTATATAGGTCAATTGCGAGTCACAGGGGTTTCGTGCACAGGTTACTTCATTACCCAGGTAATAAACATAGTACCCAATAGGTAGTTTTTGTTTGTTTGTTTGTTTGTTTTGAGACAGAGTCATAGTTTTTTGATCCTCTCTCACCTCCCTCCATCTACCTTCAAGGAGGTTCCTGTTTTTCCCTTTTCTGTGTTCATGTGTTCTCAATGTTTAACTCCTACAAACAAGACAGAACATCTGATGTTTGGTCTTCTGTTCCTGTCAGTTCACTTAGGAAAATGGCCTCCAGCTCTATCCACATTGCTGCAAAACAACATGATCTCATTCTTTCTTATGTTCACATAGTACTCCATAGCATATATGTACCACATTTTCTTTATCCAGTCTAACATCGATGGGCATTTCATGTCTTTGCTATTGTGAATAGTGTTGCAATGAACATATGTGTGTATGTGTCTTTATGATAGTGTGATTTTATATTCCTTTGGGTATATATCCAGTAATGGGGTTGCTGGTGCAAGTGGTAAATCTGTCTTAATTTCTTTGAAAAATGTCCAAACTGCTTTTCATAATGGCTTACCTAATTCATATTCCCACCAGGAGTGTATAAATCTTCCCTGTAACAATTTGATCTTCGACGAAGTTGACAAAAGCAAGCAATTGGGAAAGGACTCCCTATTCAATAAATGATGCTGGAATACCTGGCTAGCCATATGCAGAAGATTGAAACTGGATGTTTTCCTTACAGCATATACAAAAATGAATTCAGGATGAATTAAAGACTTAAATGAAAAACCTAAAACTCTAAAAGTCTGCAAGATAACCTAGAAAATACCATTCGTTTTTTCTTCTTTGTTGATGGACCTCAGAGATGGTCTCATCAAACCTCACTTAACAGTTGAGAGATTCAGGCTCTGTTGTGCCTCAGCCCAAGAGACTGAGAGTTGAGTGCTTGTCATTTATCTTTTCTTATTAAAAAATAATATTTTGGGAGACACAATCTGACTAATTGAAGTCTCTGCTTAATTGAGATCTAATTTAAAACCTTTTTGATATTTTCAAAGAGTAATGACAGTGTGACATAACAGTGCCCGCTTCCCCAGAGGCACTGCTTATGACAGTATAATAAGGTTCATGATGAATTGCTGTTCCCCACATGTGCCTTGCTTCTCACCTCCAGGCTTTTGCATAGGCAGCTTCTACTGCCTGGAAAGCCAGTTCTCCCCTGGCATTCTTGCCCGCTCTACTTTAAATATAGCCACCTCCATTTTCTTCTTCAAGACTCAGCTACATGGATATTGTCTTCTAAGCAGCTTCTTGTCATCATTTTACCTACCATTATCCCTTGGGCTTCAATAGCAATATACATAGCATAATGTAGACTAAAGAATGTGTTTTGGAAACAAGTAAACCTTGACTTCAGTCAAGCTTGTAATACATACTACCTTTGTGTTCTTGGGTAATTTTTCCAACCCCTCTATACCTTGATCTTCTACCTATCAAATATAGGTAATATAATTGTGAGAGTTAAATGATTATATTACTGAGAATGATTCCTGCACATGTCTTAAGTATATATTAGATATTATTAATAATGTTTAAGCACATACAACAATGCATTCAAAATTTTCAAAATACTCTGTGTCTTAGAATAGATACTGTTTGAATGAACAAATGTACTTATGTTATTTTTGTCTTCATAGCAGTGATGGTTGATTTTTAAAGAATTAGAGAAATTCTTGCTCATTTCTCCCTGTTGGCACTCCATTTAAAACGTATCCCCAACCGAATTAGCTACGCTTGTATTTATCCAAATCATCCTGCCAAATTTTTAAGTGTTAAACCTTAAGTTACAAGGACTCCTCTTTTTTCTCTCATTTATCATATTAAGCATTTTTTGAGTTTTTCTTATTATGCCTTTTATGTAATTGAAATATGAATTTCAACAATTCACAATACTCCCCTTCTGCCATTCCAAGGGCCTGAGAGTTAATCTGTCATTCTTTCCCTTTAATTCTCTTGCTTCAGTCACCACTAGTGGTTCACAGCTCCTCTTATCTCTGCCACTACCACCTTCAATCTGCTATTCTCCATGTAGACATATTCCTATTATTCCCTGTGAAAAATACTTTATGGGCTGCCCATGTCTTGAAAATAGGAAATTTCACATATTTGTCACAGTTTGAGTGGAGAAACATTGTCTATTTTTACCTTATTCATTTTATCTCCTCCTTTGAAACCGTATGGTTTATACTTTCACAACATACCCCCAAGCTCTTCCATCTCCAGGCTTTTAACTACGCTGTTTCCACTTCCCAGAAAGCCCTCTTTTCTCAACTTTGCCTGTGGAAATAATGTTGGCTCACAAAGACCTTCTCGAACATCATATTCTTCATGATATCGTTCCTCATCACCTCTCCCTTTCCTCAGTTCCATATGCTCTTGTTTCTCCTGCTAATATCCCCAAGGCCCTGTGCATTTCATTTATAGAATTTCATGTATGCTTTATGCTCTGGAATTTTGTCTCCTTCTTTGGAAATTTCAAGTTCTGCATACTTTAACCACCTTGAAAATACTTTCCTTTCTGAAGTTTAACACGGTGCTTTGCATCTAATAAATACTCGGATCGTGAATTGAATTGTATTCTATAACCAGTTAAAAAGCCTGGTAATGAAAGTATAATTAGAATTATTTGTATGCAGTTTAGAATAAAATTGTTCCATTACCCTCAGATTTTTTGCAAGCAACAAACACAAGTTGCTGTCTAGGCCTTTCTAGCAAAAGTACTTTCACCTAAACATCATTACAATATGGAGAAACTGCATTTGTAGATGTTTGGGAAATTGCTATCTGTCTGCCTCCAAATTACTAGAAGACCCAAACTAGCTAACTCAAGATAGACTTTTAACAAGATACTTCCTTGTAATGATAATTGCTTTGGGTCCCAAACTGACTTATTTACTAGCTTTTCCATTTGGAAGTCATTTCTTTTTAGGACCTGAAGGGTTTTTGCACCCTTCTTGGGAATTGGGCAGCCGCCTTTAATTAGAAAAAGGCCAAGATATCTAGTATATGCTAAGATATGTGACATTTGTGATGGGGCTGCGTTAGGTGAGGAAAGAATGTGGGTTGGGAGGAATAAATTTATTCATTATTTTAACCTTTTGTTATGATTTTTTCCTGAGTTACTGGGGGACAAAAAAAACCAAAGAGTTCTGTTTTGTATTTGTCAAACACAGCACCACTGGCTAAACTCAATGGGTATACTACCATGATTGGTGACCAGCGTAGAATTTGCTCTCTGTGGAACTACAGGAAATTTAAAACTGTTCAAATAAAGAACAAATGGTACATGAAAAATTAAATGTTTTTCAAGTATGTATGGTTAATTTTTTTTTAATTTAGAGTTTACATCCACATTTGATCCAATAATTCTTATCCTTAATAAAAAAGGCATGTTGCAAAACTCCCACTAGAAAGTTGAGAGCTATCTAGAACACAGAAGACAGGTTTGGCTCACAACGCAAAAGGCCATTGACTCCCAAAGGCAATATTTTTCTTTGAAAATTATTAAGCCCTTCAAATTTTGTTAATAAATCTGTTCGAGGTAAAAATGTGGGTTGTGGAGTGTATGCTATTATAAGCTACAAACGAAAAATGGTACTTAATTTTGTGTATATATTTTGTGTTTGTTCTTTAGTATTCTCGGGGTATTTACTACATTTATACAAAAGGAAACAAGGGAGGAATGTAAAGACCTGGAAATCTCAAATTATCTTTGAAATACAAGTCACTTTAAAAAAAAAATCAAAACTTCGGGGATTGTAAAATCAGCAATACAATTTCACTTAGAAGGGAACATTACCCCAAACGCAGATGTTAAAAAAAAAAAAAAAAAAAAAAAAAAGAAAAAAAAAAAAGATGTTAAAAAAAAAAAAAAAGAAGAAGAAAAGGAAATAGACATTTCCCCACTTCTCTCTAGAGACTTACGAAAATTATCAAGGACTGAAATAATTAATTGCCACTAAAGAACATATTACTCAAATATCATTTACATCAAATTTGCAGTTCCTTTCTCTCCAAATATTTAATGGCCAATTAAGATGTAAAAATGTGCCTGTTAAATAATATTACAACTGCGTTAATAGTGAAGCAACAACTTTATGAAATCTAGGAGCTCGTTCTGATTTATTTTTCAGCAAAAGGATATTAGCATTGATAACTATGTTTCTGGCTGCAGAAGAAAATGAAATATATCATTTCCGTATGTGTCTATGACACATACAAATATATTTAAATTTTAAGAACACCTTAAAATAACAATTCAGCTTTACAAAATTGTCACATCAGGAGAAAACTGCTTGCCTTAGACCACTTTGCTTAAAACACCACTTCAACAATTGTTACCATAAAGGTCCTGAAATTGTGTATTCCTGACTGCATTTAATAATTTATTTTAAGACAGAAAATTATGGAGGCCACAGAATGCACAACTGAGAATAATGTAATGCAATAATTATTTTTGTGATTTTCAATGTATTCGATTCTATGGACATTTTTTAGTTTCCTTATTTTGGGTGGTGAATTGTAGTATTGGTGATTCTACAATAATTATGTTTCTAAAAACATCTTTCTTTAGGGCACACTCACAAAGCTTTCATTTCTTTTTTTCTGGAAAAGTATACACACACATAGAGACACACACACACACACACGTCAAGTCATATACATTATATATATTTAAGCATATATATACATAAATATGCATGTATAACTTTGTTGAGATATAATTTATATTCAATGAAATGTGTCCATTTAAGCATACTAAGTTGATGAAATTTGAAAAATGTATCTACCACCATTGTCAAGAGAGCCAACATTTCATCACCTCAGGGATTTTTTATCCTATTTTATGTCAGTCTCCATAATCTCATTACAGATGGAGCAAACACAGATCTGCTTTCTACCACTATCGATTAGTTTAACCTGTTCAAATATTTCTGTACATAGGAAAATACAGTATGTTCCTTTTGTATCTTACTCCACTCACCCATCATATAGGCTTTGAGATCCATATATATGTTATTTTTTTGGTCGTTTGTAATTTGGTTGAATGAATTCGAGTTTGCTTATCTATTGACCTATTGGTGGACAATTGCATTGTTTCTAATTTGGAGCTATTATGAATAAAGCTGCTACAACCATTATTGTATGGATATTTGTGTCCCTATATGTTTTCATTTCTATTAATAGGTATCTAGGAGGGAAATTTCTGTCATTCCCAAGTTGTATGTTTAAATTTATGAAAACACCTAAAGTAGTTCTTTTGTTCTCCAAAGTCTTTTTCATATTTTATACTTCCTTTGCAATAGAAAATAATTTAATCTTCATATCTCTGGCAAAATTTGCTAGTGTCAGTCTTTTTAATTTTAGCCCTTATAGTGAATATTGATGCATCCTGTGGTTTTAATTTTCATCTCTTTGATAACTAATGTTGAGTGCTTTTTCATTACTGATTAGCCATTTGTGTTTCTTTTTTGCTGGAGTTTTCACATTTTTGCCCATTTTAAAAATTGTGTTGTCTTCTCTTTTTATTATGAATTGGTTATGTAATCTGGATAAAGTATATTCTTAGAAAAATGTTTTACAAATATTTTCACCTAGTGTGTGTGTTATCAGCTTGTCTTTTCATTTTCTTCACAGTGTTTCTTTAAAAGCAGAATTTTTAAAAATTTTGATGCAATGCAGTTTACTATTTGTTTCTTTACAGTTATGTGTTTAGAATCTCTTTCTTAGAAAAACATAAACTTTGCTTATCACATTGTAAAGATTTCCTTTGATGTTTACCTTCGGTTCTATGTTTCATTTCACATTTCCTTTTCCTTTGGTATGTGGTAAAGACTAAGGTTACTATGTTTTAAAAATATGGTTATCTCATTCCAGTGCAATTTTTTGAAAAGAATTTTCTTCATTAAAATACTTTGGTACTTTTGACAAAAATGAATTGACTTTATATGGAAACCCAAGGCGCTGGCTGAACCAGCTGTGCTGGAAACTGGTGGCACTTTTCTGCCCTGGAATCTCCTGGTCTGTGGGTGGTAAAAACTGAGGAAGAAGCACAGTATATGAACCGGAGTGCTGGAGTGGGTGGAAAAGCCTCCGATGGCCTCCGTTGTGTAGGGAAGGGGATCCTCCAGGGATTGCGCTTCACTGGTGAGACAGCACCATCGATGCCCTTCTTGGGCTGTACCTACTGGGCAACCAGTCCCATTGAGATGCACCTGGTATCTCCTTTGGAAATGTGGTGATCACTCACCCTCTGCATTGCTCTCGCTGAGAACTGAACTCCAGAGTGTTTCCTATGGTTCCTATTTGGCCATCCTAGGTTCTGTTATTGAACACAATTATGAGGTTATGTTTTTCGTAGTTTTTTAATTGTACTTTTTAGTTTGGAATTCTCATTTAGTTCTACCTTATACCTTCTTTTTTTTTTTTTTTTTNATTGAGGCTGGAGTTCAATGGCAGGATCCAGGATCTTGGCTGGCCACAACTTCTGCCTCATGATCTGCCCGCCTCAGCCTCCCAAAGTGCTGGAATTACAGGCATGAGCCACTGCCGCCGGCCATACCTCTATTTTTTTAACCAAGACAAACCATTTTAAAAATTTCTTGCAAGAGGGTTGGTAATTATTTTTTGGAACACTTTTAAGCTAATTGCTTGTCTTAGTCCAACTGGGCTACAGTAACAAAATATCATGGACTGAATGGCTTAAACAATGGAAATTTATTTTTCATGGTTGTGGAGGCTGGGAGTTTGAGATCAGGGTGCCAGCCTGGTTGAGTTCTGATGAGGGCTTTCTTCCTCCCTTATAGGTGTCCACCCTCTGGCTGTATCCTCACAGGGCAGAGAGAAAGACAGAGAGGAGCTCTCTGGTGTCTCTTTTTATAAAGACACTAATTTTGTCATACCAAGACTTCATCTTCATGATATCTTCTGTTGCTAATTACCTCCCAGAGGCCCCATCTCCAAATACCATCACATTAGGGGTTAGTTAGGGCTTAAACCAATAAATCTGTGTGGCATAATCATGAAGTCCACAACATTGCTTTAACATCATTGTCAGATAATTTTAACATTTGTGTCATCTCAGTGTTGGCATCTATTAATTGTCATTTAAATTGATATTAATATTATATTGGCTCTTGCTAAAATAAATAATTTTGAATTATGTTATGTATTATAACAATTATGAGACTCTGGTTCTGATCTGCATCTTCTATTTAGCAGGCAGTAGACTTATTTCGCTCCAAAATGCACACACTTATCTACTTTTGTGGGTTGTGGTTCAAATGTCAATTTGATTTACAAAGCCTCTTGTAGTGCTCATTTGGACTGCCTCGTTTGTGTTTGCCAGAAGCTTACCTGAATCCTGGGTGATGTTGCAGACCAGGGCTCAGTTCTCCACTCATTTGCTGTGTTGTTTCTTGTCACTTTTATGCTTGGGTCACTCAGAGGTCTGCTGGGGAATTCAAGCTCAGACAGAGTTTGACAATCCTTTCCTACAACTTCATCCTCTACGAATTCATCCCCCAGCTCTATTGTTAAGAGGAGTGCATTTCATTGTTAATGCAAAATTGTCAGTAAAGACTGGGTACTGCCCATAGCATCTGTAGCTGCAGAGCAGAAATTCCATCATGTTCCTCAAGTCCTGTGACCCCTAGGTAGACTTCCTTTTCTCCAAATGTTATAGCATGTGGTCAGTTGTTTTAGTAAATCATCTACGGTTTTTGTTGTCATCTGTGAGATGATGATGTTGGAATATACTTATTATGTCAAAGCTGGAATTTCTATAGCAATCATTTCATCCTATGATTTCAGGTCTTTGAAAGCTTGTCAATTTTTCTGTTATTATTTCTTAATACATTCTTTGTCACATTTTTCTCTCTCCTCTCCTTCTAGGACTCCAATTAAACATGTGATTTTTTCCCCATTTTATTCACTGTGTCTTTTAGTCTGTCTTATGCATTTCTCCATCACTTCTGAATTTTTCTTCTGACCTATTACCTAAAGTATTGTGACTTCTTCAGGGTCAAGTACCCTATTAAGCCAGTCCGTTGAATTATTAGTTTTTGATATTATATATTTCAGTTCCAGGATTACTATTTGGTTCTTTTATTCCTTAAACAATTTCATTTCTATACCCAATTATTCCATCCTAACTTCTATTGCTTAATGTACTAAGCATATTTACTTTAACCTCTATGCCAAATAATTCTATTATCTGGAGTCCCTGTCTATATTTTTCTGGGGTTTATACATGCCTGGTGATTTTTTTTTTATTGACTGCTGTACATTGTATGTGAACAAATTATACAAATAATTTGAAACTTAAGATGATGTTATATTTCTCCAGAATAGATGCATTTCTCCCCTATTCTGCAAGGAGGCTAGGAGTACTGTTGATGCCACATGATGTAAGTCCAATTTTAGAGATTGATAAGTGTTAACACTGGTTTCATCCATGCTAGAATTTTTCTACTTCCAGTTCATCCCTTCTTTAAAAACAGAGTCTTTCAGGGACCCAACCTAACATGTGGGTTTTATCATGGCCCTGCCTATCGTTGACCCTGGACTCCACATTTTAGGTCTCTCAGTTTGTGAAACAATCAAGATCTCTTTAGCTGTCAGTGGTTTCTTCTGCAGTTGGGAAGTACCACTAGAACAAGCATGGGACTGCCTTTTCCTAAATCCTGGCCCTGTTATCATTACTGCCTTGTTAACTTCTGGGTATCTTTGAGCAGAAAAAACACTCATTTGCCTGTCTAAAAAAAATTTTATACAAGAGGTTCAATCTGAATTTCCTATTTTGTCACTGACAATGCTTGAAAATTACATAGAGAATACTTATTTTTTTCTAGTTGGAAGAAAAATATGAAAATTATAAACAGATAATTTTGAATTGACTAAGCATCCAATTATTAACAACTATCATATTACTTGGCTTTTCTTTTTATTAAGACAGATTATCTATAATTTCTATCTCTTTTTTGAACCTCTGTTCTCAACCTCCTCCCACACTACTTTTTTCCCTTAAAAGTAAAAACGAAGTTCTCCTCTAGCAGATCTCAAATACTCTACTGTAATAAAATCTTCCTCAACATTTGAAAGGGAGATATCTAATTTTGTTAAAATCATGTAAGTAGCATGCCCCTTCCACCTTAGGAATTCTGGTGCCATGTGTTAAAATAAGCTGTCTTTACCACTTCAAACTTGATAAATGTTTGTCATTCTCCCAGGTGGATTGTCAGCTCCTGAAATTGAGAGAATTGTACCTTACACTCTTTTTACGGTTTCACCTGTTACATAGGCTCAACTTTAGAAGGATCTCAACATGTGCTGCCTGGCTGCTCCTGCTTGGAATTACCAACACTATGTTTTTCCTTTTTAATACCTATTAATACACAGAAAACAGAGGCAACATGCATTAAAAATAAAATAAATATCTACAGTATTTACATATATAGATTTGCTGGGAAAAATCTTTTCATTATCGCAAATAAGCTAGTGTCTGATCATATGGTTAACATCCCTAAAACTACATTCAGTGCTTATTGACTATTCTTTGGAGAGTTCCTCAAAATATCATCTATAATCTGATGACTGCCAGATATTTATTTCTAGATGATGATTCTAACCTAGTTTCCAATTGTGTACTGGATATATTGGTGCTGCCATCTTGTCTTCTAGTTATCTCTATTTTAGAACTTTTCCAAAATGTAATAACTATATTTAACTCTACTATTTTCTACAAACTACTGGATGGCTTATTTATGTCTATTTTATGGTACTTGAGTTCTTGAGGCATATATTTGATGTTGTATTAATTAAATATAATAAATTACTATGTTAAAAAAACAAATTTCAGGGGAAGATACTATAACATGTTTCCTTTGTGTTTTGATTATAGCATTTGCTTTATGTGCATATTTATAAACTCACATCTTAATGGCTCATACTTCTACATTAGCATGTCTCATTTTCCCTTGGTCTAACTGAGAAGGAAGGAAACAAAATTCATGGGCTCCACCTGTACAACATCCCTCCAGAACATCAAGATTTAATAAGCACGCTTTCCTCTCCATTTCTCCTTGGCTTCTCTAGTTTTCCTTTATGATCTACTTCCCAATCCTTTAATCACTTCCATTGCCTTCTCTTGGGCATTGTTCAGGTTATTCAGATGTCTATATCTACAATAAGCTACAGGGTCCACCACATGTAGCAAATCCCCCAAGTGCTTTTGAAATAATCCAGTTGGTTAAAACAGACGAAGAGTAAGAAGATTCAAAGTTGAGGTTAATTTTCAGAAGATTTAAGAAGTTTACCCACATATCATTTGCTAAAGATTCCAGGAAACTAACCCAGAGCTCATCTCCTGTCTACCTACCATGGAAGCCATGCTACTGAGTGCTAGTGAATTTCCTACCTGCTCCTGTGACTAGTGAAGTTCCACCAATAGAAACAGGCTTGGCCCTGAAATTATGGCATTCAGCACTTGCTCAATGTCATTTAAACGTTACATGATATCCATGGATGAAGCCACTGAACTGTAGTTTTGGTACAAATAAATGAATATCACAGGAGAAATGAGGGTATCTGTTTGATGACCCAGTGAAAAAATGATGAGAGGAGCTGCACTTGTCTTGGCCTGCGGTTAGAAACTAAAGCTTTACAAAATTGTAGAAAACTTTTCTTCAGCCATGTTCTAGAAAGTAAATTCAGCTAAATATAAATCAAAAGAGTTATCGTTACTGTAATTCAAAGGTGCTACTGGAGGCAAGGGACATTGCCAGAGGAAGAAACAAATATTTTATTCCTAATAAAGAAATCTCGGTAAATCATGGGTTTGCATTTCTATTTTTACACTTCTGTGATGCTATGCTGTGACCTATGGAGAGGCATCAAGGAACTGTAGCTAAGCAGATTGGTGAGAGCACCACAATGGTGCCAGGTGGCACTGAGGTTAAGCTCCAGCTTCACTGTTGCCTGTGTACTGCCGAGTTAATCATTCTCTCTATGACTCCATTTACTCAGGTTTAAGAGGAGTATAGTAATCCTGGTGATCTCAGAGGACTGAGTGGTTAGCACAGTATTTGGCCCAAAGGAAACGTGGTAAATGTTACCTTAGTCATTAACTTTATGATTAGTTTTTTTTTACAAAATCATTCCCATGATACCTGCGGTCTCTGGTTGGTTCTAGTTTACTTTACTAGCTCATTACTAGTCATCTCCTCCTAAGCCTTTGTTTCATCTGGTCTGGGTAATTCTAGACATTTCACTGGTCATAATAGACTTCCCTTTATGTATTTGCATATATGTGTTTTCCACATATTTGGTTCATCGACTTCCATTTTTTATTTCAGATGGGGTTTTAACTTTATTTCTTTGCCTGCTTCCTCAAACATGACTGGATCTATATCAGTTCTCTCTATTTTTTGTTATCCTAGGGCTCTACTTTTATTATTTTTACAATGATGTCTGTTATATTTTTCCATGTTTTTCCTCTAGCTAAGGTATAAATTCTTCAAACGCAGCTGCTATATACTCATCATCAGGTCTCCCAGAACCTAACACTACCAGGTACATTGAAAGCTAGAAAGTTCCCAGTAAATATCTGATGCAAAAATAAATTGTGTATAATATGATACGGCAATACTAAAACACAAAATAATGAAAAGGAATTTAGAAATAATAAAGTGATAATTTAGAATCATAGAAAATAAATTAAGGCAAAACAATGATGTAAGGGTAAGCTTTTGAATACTGAGAAAGATACTTAAGACATTGAAAAGAGCACTGATGTGTCAAAAATATTTACCATATTTTTCCTGAATTTGGTACTAAACTTTTATTTGTAAACCAAAGTATAAATAAATATGAAAATACAGAACAGAAGTGTACCAATATAATTCAGATTGCCACAGATCATAAAATTAAAAGTAAGTTATATTTTGTGGTTTTCCTAGTTTCAAAATCTGTAAAAAATTTGATTATTTTTATAAGTAGAGACCACCCATATACCTTTTTGTACTTAGACAATGCTATACAATTTGAAATGCATTTGTATCTATTTTAAGCACCATAGTAAGGAATTGTTAATTGGTTAAAATGTTGTGTGAATAATTAGAGATTTAAATCCTTTCGGGCAATTTTTTCAAACCTAAAAATATATACATCTGTCTCTTTATACTGCTATATACCCTCCTGGCTATAATATCTTTTCTTATGTCACCACACATGAGGCAAATGCCAGATGCTCAACCTATAAACCCACACATTTGTTGGACAAGAGGTCTGAGAAAACAGACAGCACAAAGTAATCTTGCCACTATAAAAACAATATAATGCAGAAAGCCTTATGCTTTTTGTGGTCATTAAACTGCGTTTTAATCTGCAAGCGAAATTGAAAGTCATAGTCCTTTATGTGTATAGAGAAAATGACGAGCTCAGAAGGGAAGGAGTTAGGGAATAAAGTCACACAATTAGTTTGTGGCACAGTTAGGGCCAGCCTGACAATCCATGGCCCTTCCACTTATGAAACATCATGGAGTTAAAGAAACAAAGAGGGATTTTAGAAAGGCTTTCCTATTACTGCCTCGTTATACAAAGGAATAACCAAGGACTTACAGCTATCCGATATTTTCTCCTGGATCACATTGATTGTGAAATTTGTCTCAAATTAGCATTCGGGACTGCTGTGTCCCAGTCAGTATGTTGTTGTTTTTTTGTTTTTTTTTTTTTTTTTTCCCTGCAAAAGCAAGACATTAGTCTAACTCTCACCAATACCACACTTATCACAAACAGCACTGAAGAAAAACTTGCCATAATACTTACATATTATTAAAATATCAAATTAAAGTCTACTTATGTTCTAACCATGGAAAAAGAACAACCATATATCAAATAGAACAGCATATCATTTATTAGTTGAGCTCAACCATTTTTCCAGAAATTATCTGAGATTCTTATCCTTTTTATTTATTTTTCTATGTAACAGTGATCTATGACAAATTGATTGAAAGATCTGAAAAGTCTAATTCATACATAGCATGGAATATATGTATACATGTGTGTGTCTCTGTGTGTACTACACATAATGTTTTCTTAAGATCTCTAGAGCTACAAAAGTTATAGTGTTTTATGCATGCTTTAAATCTGGATAGGTAGACATAGGCTAAGGTAACCATTTGCCTCATTCTTCATATTAATAAGAAATGACAATGTGCCACTTGTCAATGCCAAGCTCTGACACGTGGACGTACCTGGGTTTTCATAAATATAAAGTAAAATAGACCTCTTGGTGTAAGAGAAAGTATGTTATATAAAAAATAGAGAACTTGGGTTCTAGTTATATTGCTGTCTGTGATTAGCCCAAGTATCTAGAGCAAGTCCTTTTACAGTTCCGAATGTCAATCTGTTCATGTGTTCAATAAAAGATTTCATCAGGAGTTATTTTTCAACTCCTAATAATATAGCCAAACTTCCACTGGGGCTCTTTCTAACAGCTAGATGCTTATCAAAGCCCTTTGAATCTTAAAAAAGTGATACAAAGACAGCAAGTAAGGTTGGAGGCCAAACTCATCAAGGAGGCAGTGTAAATTGAAAATAAGTCTATAATGGTCCTGGCTCAGTGGCTCACGCCTGTAATCCCAGCACTTTGGGAGGCTGAGGTGGGCAGATCGCCTGAGGTCAGGAGTTTGAGACCAGCCTGGCCAACATGGTGAAACCCCATCTCTACTAAAAATACAAAACTTAGCTGGGCTTGGTGGCAGGCGCCTGTAATCTCAGTTGCCCAGGAGGCTCAGGCAGGAGAATCGAACCCAGGAGGTGGAGGTTGTAGTGAGCTGAGATCACACCATTGCACTCCAGCCTGGTGGACAAGAGAAAGAGTCAGTCAAAAAAAAAAAAGAAAAAAGAAAGAAAGAAAAGAAAAGAAGCCTATAATGAGACTTCAGGCACAGTTTTTGTCTGAAAGACCCTGATCTTTGCCATATTCTAACACCCCAGTTGTATTGACAGCCCTGAATATACTTACTGGGAAACTTCCCTTTTTCAACAGAGACAAAGTGGGTAGGATAGATGACTATTACAGTACATGACTTAGTATCTGTAATGGAAGAGACATTTTTGAATATTCAATGAGCTTCACAAAAAAAGTATTAGACAAATTACATGCTTATTAATTCAATATCAAAATCCTTTTTGTTAAATGTTAGCAGCATTTTGTTGAAAAACAAAGATGAAAAAAATATTTGATTTGCTTTCAAAACCTACTCTTATGTATATTCCATCAATTATTCCTGCCATTATCCATTTGAAAAATCTTTGCTCTTAGGAATGTGTTAATTTCAGATGCCATTGACCTGCTTAACACTGTCAGTGCTTTCCACTGCAATCTAAACAAGCCCTTCCTATGGCCTATGAGGCCCATCGACAGCTGGTCCTTCATCTACAGCTCCAATTTTGTCATTCTCTACTTTATTGTTCACTATACGTGGAGCCCACAGGTCTCTTTTCGTCCCTCCAACAACTTAAATTTCCACCTTAGAGGCGGTGTACTAGCACCCTTTGCCCAGAATGTTGTTCTGCCAGAATTTTGCCTAGCTGATTCCTTCTAGTTTTTCAGGTACAAATATGACATCCTCAGAGCAACTCTCACTGTTTATCCTAACTAAATTAACATTCTTTTCCCTTCCCTTTTTGATTCTCTATCACATTGCCCTTTTTCTCCCTTTGCGATTCTTACTAGCAAGTTAGCGTTATCTGAATTAAATGTGTATTCACTTACTTTTGTGTTTGCTATCCTCCACTCAGCGCACAATAAGCTCCTTGTAGCCAAGGCCGTATCTTTCTTGATGTCTCTGTATCTGCAGCAATTAGGAGCTCAATAATTAACATCAGATAAACAAATGAGTTAAGAAATACATGAACAAGGCTGGGGCAGTGGCAGATGCCTGTAATCCCAGCACTTTGGGAGGCCAAGGCAGGTGGATCACTTGAGGTCAAGAGTTCAACACCAGCCCGGCTAACATGATGAAACTGCATCTCTACTAAAAACACAAAAATTAGTCAGGTGTGGTGGTGCATGCCTGCAATTCCAGTTAGTTGAGAGGCTGAGGCAGGAGAATCACTTGAACCCAGGAGGCAGAAGTT
>NW_016107442.1:2034412-2067776 GCF_001604975.1 Cebus imitator
AAAAAAAAAAAAAAAAAAAAAAAAAAAAAAAAAAAAAAAAAAAAAAAAAAAAAAAAAAAAAAAAAAAAAAAAAAAAAAAAAAAAAAAACTATGAACAAATGAATAAACGGATTATTTAACGCCATTCATGTAGATCTGTTAACCGGGAATGCAAAATGGGATAAATTAATTACCTTACTTCAGTCTTTTCCAGATGCATCAAAATATGTCTCATAATTAAAGCCTCTAATTTCAGGAAAAAGAATGAATGCATATGACATTGTCCTGGCGGTTTGCATGTCATTTGGCCCTTGATGCATTTACAAAAAAACAAATGACTAAAAGTGGCAAATGATAGAAGGTGAGGAAAGGAGAGGGAAGAAAGAGAAACACAGAGTTCTCCTACACCCTCTTCTAATTCTCTTGTAGCTCTTTCCCTTTTTGAATGACCTCTTGAATTTATGCTCACAATGTCAGATTGTGTTTGTTTTATGTTTCTCACTGAAATCTAACATCCCTTTTCTTTTCTGAAATATGCCAAGCAACTAATTTTGAATTACTTTTTCCACTCTGTAGCTGGCTGTTATGCATCATGTAAGGAAGCTTAATTAAACAGTACAAAGTAAGAACTGCTCACAGATTTAGGAAAAATCTACTTTCTTCGTTAAAAAAAAATGAGAACAAGTTTGTTATTCTTTATTCATACACATCTTATACCCCAATGCACAACAAAGCTGAATTTTCAAATTCGTGACACTTCAGATTTCTGGATTTTATTAATAATAATTGTCAGTCCATTAAAATGGATTACGATAATTCCCAAGAAATTGTTGTTAACATAATTAACAACTGGCTTTAGTTTCAAGACATTAATCAAAAGAGCAAGTTTCTGGAAATGACCAGGTTCTCACAAATGTTGTTAATTAGCAAAGGCATTGAAGTTGTAAGACAGCGATTCCTGCCACTGTTATCTGCATGATTGTATTACATCTTTAAATACCCACAATGTGACGTGTTTTCTCAAGTGTTATTAAACCAATAGGCATTTCAATATACTTACTTTAAAGGGGAAAAAAAGGGACATTTTTACTGTCTACTTTTGGACCGAATAGAGTCTAAAATATTTGCAAAATGATGGCTATACACAAGATATTATATTTCCCTTTCACAAATGGTGAATAAATGGTACATATGTGAATTTTTCTTTTATTAATAAAATATAGGCTAACTAGCTCTGTCATAAAAACAATGTTACTCTGAGAAGCAGGATAAACATTACCATTATCTTTTCATAGCATACCTTATCATATTTTTAACCAATGAATGCAATACATTAAAGACATTAAGGGGAAAAATACAAAAAAGGGAATTGACATTCCAATTACCTTGATTTGATCATTACATGATGTATGTTTTTATCAATATTTTTCCTGTCCCCATAAATATGTGTAATTATTATGTACCATCAAAAAAAAAGAAATTTTAAAACAATCACTGCTATTCCCACCAAGAATGACCAACTTCTTGACATCTTGAAGTGTTTCTAGTTTCTTTATGGGCCTATCCTCCTTTGTTTATGTTGCTATAATGATACTTCGTGTATAATTGTGTATCCTGCTTTCTCATAACATTCAGTCACATGAATTTTTTCTATCAACTATCAGAATTAATAAAACAGCATTTTAATTAGGCATATATTATTTCATGAAAAAGATATTTTACGTTTTACTAACATTCCCCATAAGGGATTGGGTTGGATTCATAAATTTTACTTTTAAGTATAACAGTGTAATAAATATCAAAAGCAGTCAAGAAACTATTTGAGGTCCTTTGTGTCTGGATTATAGTCCAAGATCTCTTCACTTATTCTTTGTACAATTGCTAGAATTTAATGAGTAAAAATACAAAACACCCAGGTAAATTTGAATTTTAGATAAATAACAAATATTTTTTTCATATAAATATACCTCACATTATATTTAAGATATACTAATACTCCATAGGACATAATTACATTGAAAATGCTATTTATTGGAAATTCAAATTTATTTGGGTATCCTGTGTCTGGTAGCTTTAAACCAAGATGTTTCTTACATATTATGGTAGGCCAAATAATAGCCCTGAAAGATGTTGATGTCTTAACCTTCAAAACCTGGGTTACATGGCAAAGGAAAATAATGTTGGAGATTAAATCCTTTGCTACTGCACTGATGCTGATATGGAAAGACTGTTCTGGGTAATCTGGGTAGGCCCAGTGTGATCACCAGAGACTTTTAAGTGAGAGACGGAGGCAGAAGAGAGAACTAGAGAGATGGCAGTGTAAGAGGCACTCAGCCCAACACTGCCCGCCTTGAAGATGGAGGAGGGTGCTCTAGAATTGGCCTCTAGGAGCCAGAAAAGGACAGAAAATGAATTCTTCTCTTGAAACTCTAGTAAGGAATGCAACACTGTGACATCTTGATTTAAGCTCAGGGAGACCATTGTTGGACTTCTGACCTCTAGAACTATGATAAAATACATTTGTGTTGTTAAGATACTAAATTTATGGTAATTTTTATGCTTGCTATAGGAAACACACAGATTTAAAAAAAAATGTATTGAAGGTCATTGAGCTATAAGGGAAGACTGGATTTCTTGAATCACACATTTTGATAATTTTATAAAAGACATTCAAAAATATGAACCAAGACCTAGAAATCACCCTTCATGGTTGCATGCTAAGATTAAGCACCTTTCTACTACCACTCTCTGTCATTTCTTATTTAGCCTACCTGGAAACACTGCACAGAGTGCTTTTGAATCTTGGAAAGCTGACGTTGTTTCGTTCTTTTGTTAGTGATTGCGTGTAAGTGGATGTAGGAGCAAAGAGGATTTAATTCAAGCAATCAGCATTTTACAGCATTAGTCATGAAATAAATTCAAATCATAAGATTCCATTTGAAAGTCAAGCTACAGAGTAAATCAAAGACAGCTGAGATAAGCAAATGTTCTTCACAACAAACTTTCTAAATCTAAGAAGGTGGTCAGGACAATCCCATGTACAGCTTAGTGGGTATTCAAAATGAAGGCCCAATGGTTAAACAAATACCATTTTAAATATATCTCTTGTATGGGGGAGGTACATGGAAAATAATGTTGGTTTACTATACATCTGTGAAATATAAGGGAGGCATTTCTTTGAGTGCTGTAGTCACTTTGGTTTTCTGGGAATATCTCACAGCTCACAGGTTTGTAATTAGGAAGGGAGGATTTTATAGTCCATGTAAAATATGCATGTTTCACAGAAAGTTCTCATCAATTTAAACTTAGAGATGTAGTGGTGGTTAAGACAACGCCCTCATATTGAAGAAGTTCCAAGCCTACAGGAGGGGACTGAATCATAAACAAGCAATAGCTATACAACATGATAAATGTTCTTACGGAGGAATACACCAGAAGCTGGGGGAGCCCTCAGTGGGAAGGAATCAATGTTCAGAGGCTTCTCTGAGAAGGCAATGTTTGGCATGCAAGCTTAAGAATGAGCAGGGATTTTTCAGGCAATTACAGCCTGTGTTAGGAAGCAGAAAAGGTTCTGTGCTGAGGAAGTGGAGTTTTTTTTATTACTATTATACTTTAAGTTCTGGGGTACATGTGCAGAATGTGCAGGTTTGTTACATAGGTATACACATGCCATGGTGGTTTGCTGCATCCATCACTCAGTCATCTACATTAGATATTTCTCCTAATGCATCCCTCCCCTATCCCATAGCCTTCTGCTATCCCTCCCCTAGTCCCCCACACCCTTTCAGACCCTGCTGTGTGATGTTCCCCTCCCTGTGTCCATGTTTTCTCATTGTTCAACTCCCACTTATGAGTAAAAACATGCAATGTTTAGATTTTCTTTTAATGAAAGACTACATAAATGAGATGGCATGAACTTGATCCTATTTATCTGAGTGAAAGGTGAATGTTATGTATGCTACAATTTCTTAAAATAGGTCTGTTCTTAAAACGGATGTTTATACTGAGAGTAAAAGTAAGAAGCCTTATTTATTAAAATGTGTAATATTATCTTTACTACTTCGGAGCATATTTTTCATTCATGCTCTTAGTTGAACATGTTAGGCTAGGATAACTGTTAGGTAATTTCTATGTTATTTAAGTCTCAGAGCAGCCCTGTAAATTAAATCGCCTCTTAGATGTCAATGTCTGGTTGAAACACAGGTGGTCTGCAGTGCCCTTTAATGAGGTGGGGAGCTCAGGATGGACATATGGAAAGGAAATGATGAGCTCAGTTTTGTACCTATTGCATTGAGGGTCCTGCTGAACTATAGAATGTATTTAAAAACTTAATGTATATGTGTGTCTGGATGTTTAAAGTCAGGTTTGTGGCAGGAAATGCTGATTTTGTGTTCATGAAGAATATGTGGCAATTGGAGAAAGCTTGGGACGGTCTGGGGAGAAGGAACCACAGGAGAAGAGATCCAAAGACAGTACCACAGGAAAATCCAAATATATAAGAGACATAAAGGTGAACAATAACCAAGAGAGAGAGTCAGTAGAGAGGTAAGTGGAAAACCGAGTCAGGACTGATTCCTTCACCAACAGTGACACAGAATATTTCTGAATTTCACATCAAGTGGAGGAGGAGCTGAGCAGTGTCCATTCAATTTTGCAACAAAGTCATTAGTAATAATTTTGTTACAAATAACTTCAGACTTCTGTGGTGGGAACAGAAGTCAGACTGAAAAATGACTCGTTAATAAAATAAGAAATAAAATGGTGAAGTAAGGAAAAAGAGACATTAAGGGCATATAACTTTATTAAGTACTTAGTGCAAAAGAAGAGAAATATGGAGAGGGAGAGAATAAGAGAGAGAGAGAGAAATAAAGTAACACTATCTGCATAAGGACATGGTATCAGAAAAGTTAACTTATTTTGCTTTTAACAGGAAAGGATTGAGCATATCTACATAATGGAAAGAAGAAACCAGTACAGTGGACACATACCCAGGACTCTTTTGGTTGTAAGATTTATATAAAATAATTAAGGAAAATCTAAAAACAGGTACTTACTCAGAAATCAGCTGTATTAAGGAAAGGGACTGACTGAGAATCTAGGGCTCCAAGTGATGTTGTTTCACATTCCATAGAAATAAGAAAATATCGCACCACAACATCAGCACATATGTAATCTTAGAGGAATTTGATCAAATTAGTCTCATCTGTCTATCTCTGAGACATCAGCTATGAGTAGAGGACTATAAAATATAGTTGGCCAGGCTCATAGTAGGCACCATGCTACTACAAGCCAGAGGGGGTGGAAAATTACGACTTAGAATGCCATAGAAACAATTGGAGATGTGGAGGAATTGTTCTATTTAGAATGGCTGATGTTTCAAGAAAAAGGGAAAAAGGAGGCTTAAAAGCAAAACTAAATTGGTGTTCAGTATGGAGGAGGAGTTGAAGGTGCCAGTCAGAGAAATAATAAATTGATAGAAGATGATTTCCAAGAAAACTGAATGAGATTAGGAGAACTGGCAGAATGGTTGGTTTTAGACAGGGAGCTGCACATCCCTTCTGTCACTTCAGAAAGAAACCCTTCCTGCTTACACACCTGACATCATTACGTCTCTCAAGAGACTTTCCATTCTCTACTCTCTTGAGTTTTCTTCCTAATATCTGTCATTATCTTTATTTATCCTACCTACAAATTTTCTTACTTAATAGCCCATCTTGTTGGACTTTCAAATATAAGATCCATTATGTATCGATCTTTGCTTTGTTTCTTATTCAAACTCCATTTGAAATGTACTATAGCACCTAGGACATACTTAAACACTGAAAATTCGTCAAGATAATCAAGAAAGAGAGAGAGAGAGAGAGAGAGAGAGAAACATGAGAACGCATAAGACATCTTTTGGCTGTAACTACAGACCATTTTTTTTTATGACAAGTGGGTACCACAATGACAAGTATGTATTTTACAAATCTGTAATTTTTGTATCCTCAGATACAAAATATCAAGGTGGCTCTATGTCACCAATCAAATCTCAACTTGAATTGTAATAATCCCCACATGTTGTGGGAGGGACCCAGTGGGATGTATTTGAATCATGGGGGTGGGTTTTTCCCATGCTGTTCTCATGACAGTGAATAAGTCTCATGAGATCTGATGGTTTTATAAGGGGGAGTTCCCCTGCACATGCTCTCTTGCCTGCAACCATGTAAGATGTGCCTTTGCTCTTCCTTTGCCTTCCACCATGATTGTGAGGCCTCTCCCAGCCATGCGGAACTGTGAGTCCATTAAACATTGTTTCCTTCATAAATTACCCAGTCTCAGGTAAGTCTTTATTAGCAGTGTGAGAACTGACTAATACAATAATTGGAACCATGAGTGGGTGCTGCTGTAAAGATAATTGAAAATGTGGAAGTGACTTTGGAACTGGGTGACAGGCGAGATTGGAGCAGTTTCGAGGGCTTAGAGGACAGGAAAATGTGGAAAACTTTGAAACTTCCTTGAGACTTTTTGAATGTTTTTTACCAAAATGTTGATAGTGACATGGACAATGAAGTCGAGGTTGAGGTGGTCTCAGATGGAGATGAGGAACTTGTTGGGAACTGAAGCAAAGGCGACTCTTATCATGCTTTAGCAAAGAGACTGGCAGCATTTTGCTCCTGCCCTAGAGATCTGTGGAATTTTGAACTTGAGAGAGATGATTTAGGGGATCTAGTGGAAGAAAATTTTAAGCAGCAAAGCATTCAATATATGACATGGGTGCTCTTAAAAGCATTCAGCTTTGTGTATTAACAACAATATGGTTGGGAATTGGATCTTATGTTTAAAAGGGAAGCAGAGCATAAAAGTTCAGAAGTTTTTCAGCCTGGCAATGCATTAGAAAAGAAAAACCCAAAAAGCATTGCCTCCTATAGAAGATAATCCTATTGAAGAGATTTCTGTTCTAAGCCCAGAGGATCTTGAAGCAATCAAGAACCCAGATTCTATAACAAATCGAATTGCACTTTTGGAAGCCAGGTGTCATGAAATGAAACCAAACCTCAGTGCCATTGCAGAGTATAAAAAGAAAGAATAATTGTATTTGCAACGGGTAGCAGAATTGGACAAAATTACTCATGAAACAGATAATTTTAGACAGGCATGTGAAGATCTTCAGAAACAAGGGCTTAATGAATTTATGGCAGGTTTTTATAGAATAACAAATAAATTAAAGGAAAATTACCAAATGTTTACTTTGGGAGGGGATGCTGAACTGTAGCTTGTAGACAGTTTGAATCCTTTCTCTGAAGGAATCATGTTCAGTGTTTGACCACCTAAGAATGTTGGAAAAAAGATCTTCAACCTTTCGGGAGAAGAGAAAACACTTAGTTCATTGGCTTTGGTATTTGCTCTTCATCACTACAAGCCCACTCCCCTTTACTTCATGGATGACATTGATGCAGCCCTTGATTTTTAAAATGTGCCCATCGTTGCATTTTATATATATGAACAAACAAAAGATGCACAGTTCATAATAATTTCTCTTCAAAATAATATCTTTGAGATTTCAGAGAGACTTAATGGAATTTACAAGACATACAATGTAACAAAAAGTGTTGCAGTAAATTCAAAAGAAATTGCATCTAGAGGACTTTGTTGAACTTTATACTGAAGATTCTTTAAGTTGATTCAGTGTATCACTGATTTTTTTTATTTGTAAAGGATTATGAGTTGTGTAAAATACATACTCCTTAAACTAGATCATGAAACTGGTTTCTATTTTATGCAGTTAAGTCATTTACAAGGTCTAATAACATATCTCTGTAACTGCTTCTAGATTACAAAAATTTGACAATTTCGTAAGCAGCAGACTATGGAGAAAAATGAGTCACTAACTTTCCCTTAGTTCCAACTTGCTGCCAGCAAAGTACAAAGTATGTTAGTTGAGGCAAAGTCCTAAACTAGGTTATGCTATCAAGGCTCAGCATACCTTTGTGGGCCTTTGATTTACCTGCACTGGAAAAGCCTGCCAACCATTCTTGGATTGATTCTTTAAGGCATTCCACTTAGTTTGCCAATTTAGACAATCAGGAGTTATTACCCAAATACTAGGAACATATTTTTGTAAACCAGTTATTCTGAATTATAGTGATGAGAATTTAAATATCATATGCTTTTCTAAAATTTGGTGTGTTTGACCATTTATGGCTTAATTACATGACAGCCAGTAAATTAAGACAGTGTCTCAATAGGCTTAGGCTATTTCATAAGTTGAAAAATATCCCACTATAGTTGCTTCATGAGTGTGAAGTATGACGACCCCTGACTCACACTGGTTTGGCTTAAAACAGGGTACTAAATGCACTTCAACTTGATAGTTTCAACTTATGATAGGTTTACCAGGATGTAGCCCCACTGTTGAGGAGCATCTGTATTTGGGGTTAATTACTTTAGTAACAAATGGTAAGTAAGATGTCTTGAGTAATCTTTGCATATAAAATTATCAGAGTATTTTTACACTATTGGCTCATGAATGTTATAATGCTACTGGACATAAGTTGGCAACCACTTGGTTTTTCGAAGGAGTTTTGGTATCGAATTAGAAGTCTGCTCTAGCTATTTAATATCTGGGTATTTATCCCAAGGAATTAAAGAGTTAATTGTTTCTTTCTTCAGTGGACCATTGTTTTTGATATTAAAAAAATGGAGCAGTTTGTATCATAAGATAACTGTGAAAATGTAAACATATTTATAGCATGGACTTTGAAATAAAGCCAGATTTAAATTAAAAAGAAAAGAAGAGAAAAAAAAACATTTTTTGAGGAGATATGTATGGGTTCAAGTTGCACAGGATGGACTTGTGATGGTTAATGTTAAGTGTCAGCTTGATTAGATTGAAGGATGCAAAGTATTATTCCTGGGTGTGTCTGTAGGGGTGATGCCAAAGAAGATTAACACTTGAATCAGTGGACTGGGAAGGGCAGACTCACCCTCAGTCTGGGTAGGCACAATCTAACCAGCTGCTAGCATGGCCAGAATAAAAGTATGCAGAAGAACATGGAAAGACTAGATTGGCCAAGTCTTCTGGACTCCACCTTTCTGCTGCACTGGATGCTTCCTGCCATTGAACATCAGACTCCAATTTCTTCAGCTTTGGACTCTTGAACTTAAACTTGTAATTTGCCAGGGGCTCCTGGGCATTTGACCACAGACTAAAGATTGCACTATTGGCTTCCCTTCTTTTGAGATCATGGGACTTGGACTGGCTTCCTGGTTTCTCAGCTTGCTGATGGCCTATGTGGGACTTCACCTTGTGATAGCCTAAGTCAATTATCTTATAAACTCCTCTTCATATATACATCTATTCTATTCATTCTGTCCCTCTAGACAATGCTGACTAATACAGTTGATAAGCTAAACAGTAAAATTTTTTTCACTGAGTAGGCAAGAAATAAACATGTATTGGATTTTATGCTGTGTATTCACCTAGGTTTTTTTTTTTTTTTTGTCTGTGACAAAACTGAAAGATGTAGAAGTCTGTAAATTTTATTGAGAAATGAAAATAAAGAATGTGCTCTAAAATTTCATCACAAGCACAGACATGAAATATCTAGATTTTATTTAGGGAAAGACTCACTAATATTAAACTACAAGTTTACATCAAGTGACCTTTTATAATTTCTTGAAAAAAATGTTTCCCAAACATCACCACAGTAAAATTAATTAAATATCCTTTAGTGAAAGCTTTGGCAACTGGATACCCGCTTCTCTCCAAGTTAACAGTGAGCTATAAGTTTCACACATGTGGAAACAATACATTAAGTGAACTTACAAGAGGACCTTTGACAACTACTTTCTTTAAATATTTAAGAAGAAAACTTTTCTAAAATGCAGACAAAGCTTGTCTGGTTTCATTTAATTCTCTTGAGAAGCTTTGTTGATAATACAGGACATGGACAGCCATACCCAAAAAGTTTTTCCATTCTGCATATTCTTACTAATTCTTCATCACAGGGACTTGTGTATGTGTGTATTTCATATATATATGCATAGAAAATGATCTTCTTCAAAAAATTTCAAAATGTCATTGAGATAGATATTGCAGTAGTTCCTATCTCCATTTTAAAATAAATTAAAATAGAAAGCCATCTAGTAGTCTTTCAGTATATGTTTGAATTGTAAACATAAAAAAATTTTTCTGTAAAATGATAAACAGATTTTAAGCAATAAAATTATATGTAGTTAGATTAAGGTGAATGTCTTCATATTTATAGATGGAATTAGGATGTAAATGATACACTAGCCCAAACCACAAAAATATTTTTTTCTTGTTATTCAGGAGTGAAGATGGATAAAAATCACATTTTTACTTTTGAATGTCAGTGATGTAAATGATAACAAGTGGGAACTGAATAGGAAAGATATGATGCTTTAAAGATTTAAAGTCCTAGAAGAAAGTTTTTTAAGCCTCTATGGAAGTTGAAAACTACATACCAAAATAATATTAACCTATTCATTCAATTATTCATTTATTTTTAAGGCATTTGCATTAAATGAGTTTTTGTAGCTGTTATTAAGCTTTTATTAAGTTTTGTTACTTAATAAAAATGAAAATTTTCAGTCTCTGCCTTCAATGGGCCCACTTTTGTTTAGAATTAAGCATCCAGGCAATTCATAATGACTTACAATATAAATAGTGATGTAGATTTAGTATCATGAAAGTAAGAAGTGCCTTTTCCCTCAGTCCCTTGCTTTAGAGGACTTCACACACAACAAAGGAAAAAAGTGAATAAATGTATTAAACAATTCATGGATGCCCCTGTGACTTGAGGTACAGTGTTCATTAGTATTGCAGCACAACCCAGAAACCTTAAATATGTGATCTCATAACTGATAGTGTTCAGGCCTCAGAGAAATACTTTTCCACTTCTCTGTGCCTATGTCCTTGAAACAAAAGACAAGTGCATCTGAGTTGTGTAAATGTTTGTGGTTGTTCTGCTTCTGATGTTGGAGATGAAGGCTACTTTGGAGTTTATAAAGAATTTGACAGTGCAGTGCATAAACAAAAGCATAGATAACTTGTCCAAATTGTCGGTTTCTTCATCTGAGATAGCATGGATACAATATATTCTTACATATCAAAATATGTCCAATTTCTTATATAGTTCTACTATTCCAATGTGTGGTTCATGCATTAAAATGTGTACATATATAATACATAATATAATATTAATATCACCATATTATATCTACATTAGGTGTAATGTGTAAAATACTATAATGTGAATTATTTCAAATTAAAATGTAAATGAAATGTCAGCCTTGTTTTATTCAATTTAAAGATTACTATTAATTTGTTATTATTTATACTTAGTTTTTAGTTTTTAAAATTATTTAATATTTAAGAAGAAAACTGTTTTAAAAAACATGAAATCTTAATTTTTTTATTTTTCAGCTGCTCTGTATTTTGTGAATGTATATTCAGACTGTGAATAGTTTTAATACTATTACATTTTATTTTAATTCATTTCGTTATCATTATTTGAATAAACACATGAATATCTTAATTTTAGTACATAAGTTTGCAAGAACAAAATTATGAGCTGTTATATACATATATATTTATTTAGTTCATTTTCACACTGGTGATAAAAACATACCTGACACTGGGTAATTTAAAAAAAGAAAGAGGTTTAATAGTTTTACAGTTCCAAGTGGCTGGGGAGGCCTCACAATCATGGTGGAAGTCAAGGAGGAGCAAATCACAGCTTACATGGATGGCAGCAGGCAAAGAGAGCTTGTAGAAACAAACTCCCCTTTTTAAAGCAATCAGATCTCATGAGACTTATTCACTATCATGAGAACAGCAGGAGAAAGACAAGCCCACATAATTCAATTACCTGCCAAGGGATCCCTCCCACACCATGTGGGAATTCAAGATGAGATTTCGGTGGGGACACAGCCAAACCATGCCATGTATTTTCACTCTTTTAAAAATTACTCTTCCAAATATCTCCAGACTATCAGTAGAACTCCCAGACACTTGCAATTCTTTAATCTATTCATTTTTAACATTTTTCTAAATTTTACTTATGTAAAATCATAACATTAAGCATATTGAAATAAGAGAATAGATATTACCAATAATCAGTGTGTGATTGAATCGGTTATAAAAATAAATCTTCTACCACTAAAACAAGATGAATTCACAGCCAAGTTCTACTAAAGTCACAATGATGAACTGATACAAATCCTCCTGAAACTTTTCCCCCAAAATAAGGAGATAATTCTCCTTATCTCCTTCTGCAAAACCAGTATCACCCTGATACAAAAACCAGAAAAAGACTCAAAAAATAAAACTACACACCAATATCCCCAATAAACATACATGCAAAAAACTTCAACAAAATACTAGCAAATAAAATCCAACAGCACATCAAAAAGATAACACACCATGATCACGTGAATTGTATACCAGGGATGCAAGAATGGTTAATATATACAAATCAATATATGTAATTCATCACATAAACACAATTAAGTACAAAAATTATATGATCATCTTAATAAATGCAGAAAAATCATTTGATAAAATTTAGCATTCTTTCATGAGAAAAATGCTCAACAAGCTAGTCATGGAAGGAAAATATCTCAACCTGATAAAGACCATGCACAAAAAAAACCCATGGCCAACATTATACTGAATGGGATAAAGTTGAAAATATTCCTTGTAAGAACTGGAACCAGGCAAGATGTCCACTTTCACACTTCAACATAGTACATGAAGTGATAGCCACAGCAATCAGGCAAGAGAAAATAAATAAATAAATAAGAGGCAGTCAAATTGGAAGAGTGGAAAGCAAATTATTTCTTTCACTGATGACATGTTATATTTAGGAAAACTCTAAAGACTCCACCAAAAAAACTCAGATTTGATAAATCAATTCAGTGTAGTTTTGGAATACAAAATCAATATACAAGAATCAGTTGCATTTCCATACACTGAATAATGATCTGAGAATCAAATAAAGAATTTAAAAAACAAATAAAGAATGAAATTCCATTTGCAAAGCCTGTAAAAAATTAAAATACCCAGGAATATATTTAGCCAAAGAGGTGAAAGATCTCTACATGGAAAACTACAAAACGCTGAAGAAAGAAATTGTAGATGAAACAAAGAAATTGAAAAACGTCTCATGACCATGGATGACAATAATTGATCATACTGTCCAAACTATCTACAGATACAATGCAAACCCTATCAGAATACCAACATCATTTTTCACAGAATTCGGGAAATAAATATCCCTAAAAGTCATATAGAACCAAAAAAGGAAGTTGAATAGCCAAAGCAATCCTAAGCACAAAGAAGAAAACCAGAGGCATCACATTACTTGACCTCAAATTATGCTACAAGGCTATAGTAACCAACACAACATGGTAACAGAATAAAAATAGATATAGATCAATAGAACAGAAGAGAGAACCCACACATAAAGCCACATATCTTTAGTGAACAGATCTTGGACAAGTCGGCAAGAACATAGGTTGAGGAAAGTATAATCTTTTCAATAAATTGTACTGGGAAAGTAGCCTTGCCATCTGCAGAAGAGTGCAAATAGATCGCCTATCTTTCACCATATAAAAAAAAAAGCCATTAACTTAAGGTGAATTAAAGACTTAGATGGAAAGCTTAGATGAAAGACCTGACACTATAAAATCCTAGGAGTAAACCTAGAAAAACTCTTCTGGACATCAGTCTAGGCAAATAATTTATGACTAAGACATCAAAAACACACATCACAAAACCAAAAATTGACAAGTTGGACTCAATTAAACTAAAAAACTTCTGCATAGCAAAATAAATAATTAACAAAGTGAACAGACAACTTGCAAAATGGGAGAAATATTTGCAAACTGTGCATCTGACAGGGTACGAATATCTGAAATACACGAGGAAGTAAAACAACTCAACAACAAAACAAACAAACAAATAAAAAGAAAAAAACCCTTATAAATGGCAAAGACATGAATAAACATTTTTCAAAAGAGGAAAATAGGCCAATAAGCATATGGAAAAATAATTATCATCACTAATTATCAGACAAATGCAAATTAAAACCACAGTGAGCTGTCATCTTATACTCGTCAGAATGGCTATCATTAAAAAGACAAAAAAATAACAGATATTGGTAAGGATTCAGGGAAAAGGGAATACCTATTCACTGTTTGTCTGAATGTAAATTAGCATAATCTTTATGAAAAACAGAATGGAGATTTACATTTCCCACTGTTTGTGGGGATGTAAGTATAATCTTTACGGAAAACAGTATGGAATTAGCAACCATTCAATCTAACAATTCCACTACTGGGTAACTACACAAAGAAAAATAAATCATCATATAAAAAAGATATCTTCACTCACATGTTTATTGTAGCGCTATTCACAGTAGCAAAGATTTGGAAGCAACCTAACTGTCCACCAACAGATGATTGAATAAAGAAAATTTGGTATATATACACAATGGAATACAAATTAGTCATAAAATGAATATAATGATGTCTTTTGTAGAAACATGGATGAAATTGGAGGTCATTGTCTTAAGTGAAACAACTCAGAAGCAGAAACAGAAATACTGCATGTTTTCAGGTACAAGGGAAGCAAAATAATGTGTATACATGGACATAGAATGTGTAATGAAAGAGAGACATTGAAGATTCAGAAGAGTGTTGGGGTCACGGGGTTGGATAATGAGAAATTACTTAATAGGTTCAATGTACGTTATTTGGGTCATGGATACACTGAAAGCCCAGACTTCACCAATATGCACTTTATCCATGTAACAACATTGCAGTTGTACCCCTTAAATTTAAACAGAAAAAATTTGTTAAAGTGGCATATAATTTTTAAATGTTTGGACATCTGTTAATTTGGGCTTCAATTTACACTTTGGCCCCAAGCCATGTAAATGTTGCATGGTCGTTTGTGCAGATTCATCTGCTTGTTAATTAAACTAATAAATACCAAGACAATATATTATGCTATACCAGGCAAGTGATTATGCTCCAGAGGATATAATGAGAAAAAAATAAATACGGGCCCTACCATCAAGGAGGTTATTGTTTTGCCAGAAAGGGTAGTAATTGCACAGGAAATTGTAAGCCAATGTGGTGGTGAATATGGGGAATAAAATACAGTATATCACTGGAGTATATGAGAGTACACTCTTAGAGGAGGTTCAGGGAAGGTTTTCTAGTGTAGTTGTTTAAATGGAGACCTTGGCCCAGTGCAGTGGCTCACGCCTGTAATCCCAGCACTTTCAGAGGCCGAGGCGGGAGTTCAAGGCCAGCCTGGCCAACATTGGGAAACACCATCTTTACTAAAAATACAAAAATTAGCCAGGCGTGGTGGCGTGTGCCTGTAATCCCAACTACTCAGGAGGCTGAGGCAAGAGAATTGCTTGAACCTGGGAGGCAGAGGTTACAGTGAGCCAAGACCATGCCATTGCACTCTAGCATGAGCAAAAGAGCAAGACTCCATTTCAAAATAAAATAAAATAAGATAGACCTGAAGGATGAGTACAAAGAGCCAAGAGAGGAGTACTATATTGCCACTAGACAAACAGGAAATTATGGCAAAGCCCTGGATGCAGCAAAAGCTTTCTCTTTAAGAGCAAAAACTAAACTACTCACTCATGTGTAGGTAGAAGATAATATGTTCAATTTTTTCATCCACTTGTGCTTTCTTTGCACTGCCACAGACTCCAATTTGATAGGGAAATATGAAAAACAAATAGTAATTATCTTTAGTGAGCAGAAGATAGGCCGTGGTGGCTCACACCTATAATCCCAGCAATTTGGGAGGACAAGGTAGGTGGATCATTTGAGTCCAGGAGTTTAAGACCAGCCTGGGCAACATAGGGATATAACCCCCATCTCTACAAAAAAATACAAAAATTAGTGAGGCATGGTGGCACTTGCCTGTAGTCCCAGCTACTCAGGAGGCTGAGGCAGGAGTACCATTTGAGCCTGGGAGGTTGAGGCCACAGTGAGCTATGATAGGACCACTGCACTCCATCCTGGACAACAGTAGAGTGAGATCCTGTCTCAAGAAGAAAGAGAGAAAGAGAGGAAGGGAGGAAGGGAGGAAGGAAGGAAGGAAAGAAAGAAAGAGAGAGAGAAAGAGACAGAGGGAAGGAAGGAAGGAAGGAAGGAAGGAAGGAAGGGAGGGAGGGAGGGAGGGAGGGAGGGAAGGAAGGAAAATGAAAGAAAGAAAGAGAGAAAGAAATAACACTGATTCTTATGTACCTGGTGTGTCTGTGTGCAAGTTCTTTATATGTGAATATTTTTCATACTCTAACTCATTAAATGCTTACAGTTTTAAAAGGTAAGTGCTACTCTTATTCCCATTTTACAGATGAAAATTAAAGTCACAAAATGATTCTCACTTGTTTTAGATGCCATAGCTAATAAAATGCAGAGTTGCAGTGATTTAGAACTAAGCAGTTTGACTTCAAACAACAAAAACAATAATAATAATAGTACTATATCATATTTATTATAGTTATACTATAAGTATATATTATGTAATTATTACTAGTAAAGTATAATTAATTATAACATATTAATAAGTAATATTATTATTGATATTTTTGAGACAGAGTTTTGCTCTTGTCACCCAAGCTGGAGTGCAATGGTGCAATCTCAGCTGACTGACATCTCTGCCTCCCAGGTTCAAGCAATTCTCCTGCCTCAGCCTCCAGAGTAGCTGGGATTACAGGCATGAGCCACCACGCCTGACTAATTTTCTGTAATTTTTATTAGAGACAGGGTTTCGCCATGTTAGCCAGGCTGGTCATAAATTCCTGGCCTCGGTGATGTGCCCGCCTCGGCCTCCCAAAGTGCTGGGATTATAGGCGTGAGCCATCACACCCAGCTGATATTATTATTATTATTATTATTGACCCTACATGTACCCAGCACTGTGCTAAGTACCTTATATTCCTTATCATGTTTAATCTTTAAAACTGTTGCCACCTTACTATAGATGGTCACATTGAGGCTTAGAGAGATTAAGTAATTTCTCCACAATGACATAAGAGGTGAAGTAGCCAAGAATGAAAACTCCTTATTTTGAACAAGAAAAATGATATTTTGCCAGGATAACCTCTCAAGTGAGAATAGTTTGCAAGTATTCTTTAGAGTATTATTGGGCAGACTTACAGAAGTTTCTCAGAAAACTCTTAAAGGCCTTCTAATTTGCTAATAAGTGGAACATGACATTTTTCTTGTTATTTTTTTCTAAAGAGAATAATAATTTCAAAACACAATAAGCCCAAGTTTAGTTTCTTTCATGGGTTTTCCTTTTCATTCCATATATGAGAGTTCAGAGGCAACATTAAGCCTGATGATGCATTTTCTTAAGAAGAAAGAAACTAGTTGTTCTCATTTTTAATATGGCCACCATATGTTTATTTTTAATGATAATATTTCTAAGCCTGATAGAAAAATCCCAATGATTTAAACCTCTTTATTATAAAATGTAGATAAAGGAAAATTGATTCATGTCTTTCATTTATCATATTTCCATATATTTTCCTCATTTGAACCTTGGTGTCTTTTCCCAAAAGCGTGTTACAGACTGTTCTGAATTTTGTGGTAAATAAATAAAAACTATTTTTGGTCAGGGAAATGAATTTCTTGGTGTCTTTGAGGCAAAGTTTTAGAATACATACCATCGCTTCTTCAGAATTGTTGTTGTTTTTTGGCTAAAAAACAATCTTACTCCAAAAACAACCCCCTAGTGTTATGAAGATTTTAAGGCTCCACCCAGCTGAATTTTTCTCTTTCCTCTGTCAAATCTGGATCGCATTAGGACTGGTGATCCAAAATAAGTAGAATATAAATATATGCACACAGAAAAATGCACGTTATGGTTTTATGTTCTATTCTAGCTCATTTATAATGTATTAATAGATGAATTACACAAATGCACATTAATAAGCAGTTGCAGTCTCATTAATTATGGAAGTCATCATGAAAAGTAAACAACATTTATTGAGATATTTTTAGGTGTTATGCACTATGAAGAATGCCTTCAGTCTACCACCTGACTTTCATTTTTCAAAAATGTATAATGCAAAGGATTGTTGTCTCATAACACAAGTAGGAGAAAGGCTGGCAAGTTAAAGAAACAGGCCAGAGTTTACATGTCTAGTAAGTGGCAGTAGCAATGGTTAGAAGTGAAGTCAGATTCCAAAGTCTGAGCCAACAGAATTGATGAATAAAGTTTCTGATGTTTGCAACCAACTTACTTTTCCATAAGTATTCTAGAGACAATATCAACAACTTTTTTTCTTAGAACTGTCTAGTCTACCTACTAGTCTTCCACAAATTGACTATTTTGCTAATTCAATAAGATTTTTTTTAATTAGTGTTTGAGACACAAAATAAATTAGATGTAAAAACTAAATCTTTATCACATGCTGCAATAGGTAGAATTTCCAAATATTTTTCAAAATAAATGCACGTATTTGTAATATCTGTTAGATTATGACCAGATTTCCAACACTCTAAAAAAATCAATAACTGATAAATATTTATTATAAACTTTACATATAAATTTTACTATTACCAATCTTACTATAACGCCTCTTAAAATCCATCAAGCAGAATGTTAAAAAATGTTTGAGGGTTGCTAAAGGCTGGTGTTTATGCAAATATTTTCTCAAATTTCCAAAATAAAAAAAGCATATATTTTAAAAACGAAACTAGGGAAACAAGGAATGAGTTCCACAAATGTCTGGGAAAGGAATGCTCACTGAATAATATTTTAGGACTCAGAAATAAAGGTGGTATCACAGGAATTGAAAATACTTTTATTAAAAATAAAGTATGCCAGCTGATCCTCGTTTTCATCTTAATCACATTAATAGATTATTTAATCAACAGTTCTCCCTTTCTCATTTCTTCTGTTTCTCTCTTTAAGTTTCAGTCTCACTTTGTCTTCATCCACCTTTTAGGAAATTTCCTCAAGCTGCCTTTGGAAACAGAAAGAATAACGTAGAGTTGGATTACAATACTGAGGAAGAATGTTATGAATGCAGTTGATTTTGAGACCTGCGCCTATCTGAGAAAAGAGCATATGGGCCCTCAGTGGCCTGCAGTGGGCTTCATTGTGCAATATTTTCATCAGTGCCTTGTATGAAGACAAGTTTGTTGTTTCTATAAATCTGGGAAAGACAGTTCATATTTTGGAATATCCAAAATGATCTCAACAGATTGGACTCCTAAATTAGAAAATGGAAAATAAAATTTAACGAAGATAAATGACAATCAAATTGTACTGTATTAAAAATATCAATAATAATAGTTGGTTGGCTGGAGGACATGCAAATTAAGGGAACATGTAGAATCTCTACACTCTGCAATAAGATGAAAATGAGGATCAGTTGGCATAGTTTATTTTTAATAAAAGTATTTTCAATTCCTGTGATACCACCTTTATTTCTGAGTCCTAAAATATTATTCAGTGAGCATTCCTTTCCCAGACATTTGTGGAACTCATTCCTTGTTTCCCTAGTTTAGTTTTTTAAAATATATGCTTTTTTATTTTGGAAATTTGAGAAAATATTTGCATAAACACCAGCCTTTAGCAACCCTCAAACATTTTTTAACATTCTGCTTGATGGATTTTAATAGGTGTTATAGTAAAATTGGTAATAGTAAAATTTATATGTAAAGTTTATAATAAATATTTATCAGTTATTGATTTTGTTAGAATGTTGGAAATCTGGACATAATCTAATAGATATTACAAATACGTGCATTTATTTTGAAAAATATTTGGAAATTCTACCTATTGCAGCATGTGATAAAGATTTAGTTTTTACATCTAATTTATTTTGTGACTCAAACACGAATTTTAAAAAATCTTATTGAATTAGCAAAATAGTCAACTTGTGGAAGACTGGTGGGTAGACTAGACAGTTATAAGAAAAAATTTCACATTTGGAATCATGTATTTACATTGGATAATGCACATAAAGAAAGATACTAACAAATGAAATGTGTTTAGGCACATGGGCATTTACTTAATAGATATCAACAGCCTTCTTTTTCATATATAATGTTAGGCACTGGGATTAGTGATGAAAAACTATATAGATATACATTCAATGCTTTTATGAATCATCATGTCTAGTATGTGGGGACACTAGGCAATAAATATATAAAGAATACAAAGTGTATACATATATATGCAAAATTTTTGGCTTGCATGTTGCCATGTTTTAAAAAAAGATGACTAAAAATGATCACAAAATTTGAGGATATATATTAGAAAGTATGGTTATAAGCTATACAACATATAATAAATTTGCTTTTTGAGATTCTGTGTATGCGGTGGGAAATACTAAAGAAAAACATTTTCCAGAGCCTGTGAGAGACACTTAACAGATACTCAGTTGCCATGGATAGAGAAAACGAGGGGTGGTTTCTAATGAGATCCCCAAAATTGCTACTGATTGAGATATGAGTACCACTTCTCACATGGGCAACTCTACACAACATGGGCAGAGTGAATAAAACAAGAATTTATTTTCCTAAGGAACAGAAGCAAGTTTAAAGAGTGATCACACAGAATATGTCTCAGAATTTGACATGTTAGACCCAGAAATGAAGGATGAGGAACTATCAGATACAATTTCAGAATTGTATCAATCAATTGAATCAGATACAATACAGAAAATGGCATATTTGAAAGCACTGAGTAGGGAAAGAGGGCAAAATTGAGTTAAAGCCAACATACATTCTTTCTTTTTATCTGAAAAATTCTTTTTTTTTTGAGACAGAGTTTCGCTCTTGTTACCCAGGCTGGAGTGCAATGGTGCAATCTCGGCTCACCGCAACCTCCGCTTCCTGGGTTCAGGCAATTCTCCTGCCTCAGCCTCCTGAGTAGCTGGGATTACAGGCACATGCCACCATGCCCAGCTAATGTTTTGTAGTTTTAGTAGAGACGGGGTTTCACCATGTTGACCAGGATGGTCTCGATCTCTCGACCGCGTGATCCACCCACCTCGGCCTCCCAAAGTGCTGGGATTACAGGCGTGAGCCACCGCGCCCGGCCCTGAAAAATTCTTAATATGTTTTATAAACAACTATTGCAGGTGGAAAATTACCTTGTAATTCCAGAAAGTTCCATGTTTATTGAATTGCTTAAAAGAAAGTCAAACTGATTAGTAACAGTCTAGATGTCATGTGACTTGAAGGTAGAAATTCCATATCATTCTTTCAAACTTAGGCAGAACATGATCAGCACATTTTCTTTCAACTTGATAATGTCTTGTCTTTAAAGATCTAGTTTCTCTGTCTCTCTCTCTCTCTCTCTCTCACTTTCTCTTTTCTTAACAACTTATCTCTCAAAGACCCAGAACAACTGACCCACAGAGTTCCTTACAATCTGGATTTTGTTGATTTATATTGTACTGTGTTCCAACATGTTCTTCTGAACTCTGTATTTAGTGTAAATGGGCTGGTAGAGTCTTGATCGGACTCCAGTTCTATCTAATAAATTTTTAAATAGCTTTGTTCATTTAGAGTAGTATGTTTTCTCTTTTGGGTTGTTAGCAGCCATTGATATGGAATGTCTAGATTTACATTTTGTAATTTGGTTTTCATTTTAACACAGATAATTTTATAAGATAGTCATTTTATTTACACACTATTTGATTACTCAGTTTTGTAGATCATACAGAAAAGACAGATAAATGCTTGATTTCTATTACATATCCAGTTTGCAAGATAATAAGTTAGTTCCTCATCATCTTTCAAAATCATCATTTTTTAATGTTTTTGTAAACTCATAGGTTTAAATATATTTGATGAGTTTCAATCCACTAACATTGTTATCCTTATTGGAGTTCAATATTTCCTATTCATAGTCAATGGTGAGATCTTCATGTTTGCCTCTGAGTTTATTAATATGACACTAGTAGTCTTTCACTTGAGGTGTATAAAGATTTTCCACTTTTAGTGTGCATTTTTTTCTTCAGACTTGAAATCAGTAATATTTTCTGCAAAAGCGTCAAAATTGCTAATAATAGATAGTATTTTAGAACCAAAATCTGAGAGGTAGAGATACTCACTGATATTATTTATTGTTTATAGATAGATGATATACACTGAGTTCATATATAATTTCCAATTTAAATTCAGAAATATGGTGTTTTTACCATATTTTACTTTATTCTCTATTACATTTTTATCTCTATGATTCCAGACTGGGAATCCAGGTCCTCAAGAGTATAAAGAATAAAAAAATTACTCATTTGAGATTACTAAAAACAAATATTTTTCACACATGGTATCTCCAGTCTCCCTTTTTGAGTTTGTCTGTATTCATATTGTCAGATCACATAGTGATTATATAATCTAATATCTTCTTTTAATCCTCAATGTCAGTTCTATAAAAACTTATATATTTAATTATCTTTACTAGTATTAATGTACATTACATGTCTTTCTAGTCATTTTGGTTGTCTGACATCATTCACTAGCAGATTTTGAAATAATTTAGGCTTTGCCTGGATTATTGCATGCTGACCACAGTTTATTTATGTTCTTCATTCAGCTTTTCTAAATATAAACTCTTTGGTTCACATTCTTTTTACTTTTCCTAAACAATTTACTCCATTATCTTCTGGGATAAAGTGTTGCTGTTAAGATGTCAGATAAAAGTCTCTCTCCTATATATAGTATGCTATTTTTGACTCATTGTTCAAATGATTTATTTTTCTTTAACATAACTTTACCAGAGTATGTTTTGGTGTTCATTGTCCTGAGTTGATACATAATGCATGTTTTTGATATGTATTCTCTCTCTCTCTCTCTCTCTCTCTCTCTCTCTCTCTTTCTCTGTCTTCCCTTTTAAGAACGTTTTCTTTATTGTAGTATTTAGTATTTATTCTATTCTCTTGCTTTGTTTTCATTCTTCAGGGACTTCTATTGTTTGTAAGTTGGATCTTCTTTACCTATTTTTAATATTCTTTCTCTCTTGAATCCTTTTATTTCTTTTTTTATTTTTTATAAAGTTTTGTGCTTTTCAGATTTTATTTCTTTTGAATCGTCATTTCCTGTTTGTTAGTTCTTAATTTTATTCTTGTTTTGTGTTTAATTCTGAAAATGTTTTATTTTTAATTCTTTTCTATGTTCAAGTATTAGTTTTCAAAAATTATGATATATATTGTTTCATTCTGATGTAATTTTCTAATGTCTTCCAGCTTGCTTTGATACTGTGCATTAAAGTTTGATTTTGTGACTGTCTAAGTAGTGTGCTTTCATGATTTCCAGAGATGTTATTTTGTTCTTTACTCTTCTAACATTTTGTAATAACATTGCATGAGATTTTGACTTCATAAATTTCTGTTGCTTATTTTTATATAAATTTAGCTTTTTAACTTGTGGAAGAAGTTATATTTTTCTAAAGTTATATATTTCTAATATTTTTCCTTTTCTATTTTTTTTCTTTTTCTTTTTTTNTTTTGGCCTGGTGTAATCTAAAATATATTGTCTTGATTTACCGAGATTCCCTGGCTTTGTTTTGTTTTCCACTACCACTTGTATTTTAATCATATCTATTCTTCACCTCTCTTTATTTTATCTTTCTCAATTTTTCTTCCACTTACAGCAGTGTTTTCCAGTGTTAGTTAGGAATTGAATTTAAAAAGCTCCCCAGCTAGCTCGTTTCTAGAATTAATAGGGGACAGACAACTTCAGCCCCTAAAATCCCTGACAAAAACCCTTTGTGTGAACTAAGACCTCCTAAAATTCAGATGTTGTCAAGCACCCTCCCATGGTTTCCAGTGATTACGTAAGAGTTTTGTGACTGTTGGTCTTCTTGTTGTTGTTCGTTTTGGTTTTCGTTTTGCACCTGCTTACTGCAAGGTTTTGTTTTGTTGTTGTCTTTTTAACAAGCATTTCCAGAGGTTTCTGGTTGTTCTATCTAGTTTATCCCCTTTGTTTTATGTGGAGAATTTGGAAAATCTAAACTCTATTCTGCCACCACTTCTGCCTTTATTCCAGAGCTCACCAGAACTTGTTTTAATCATTTAGATTGGAACATTTGGCCCTAAGATATAAAAATTATTTGCTATCTTTAATGTCTTTATTAATTGTCAGAGACCAATTCTGGGCCTTCTGTTCAGAACAATTGTTATATTCTGGAGGAACAGATATCCTTTCGGTGTTAAACAAGATGACTGTGTACTATTACTCACCAAACAATGACTTTGAAGTTTGCCAAATGGCAAGTCCTGAATCTCTGTCATCTTCTAATTCCAATTTAGAAAAATTCTATTAGTTACTATCATAATCTCAAATCCTAACTAGAGATCTTACTGTAGGTTACCAATTTCTACTATGTAATAAAAAATAAATTGCATAATAAGCCAATTATTAGATTCAGATGGACATTTGTTATCTGAAAACATGCATATCCAAAGGTCTCCAAATCTACAGTCAGGCAAAGATATTCTTTGGCCTACAGCAATACATGATTTTGTGTTGCCATTAGTTATGGTGCTGTGCAAGAAGATTATGGGATTTGGGGCCACATGTAGAGTGGTATGGATATCAAATGAGTTCTTTTTGGTTAGCAGGACAGGCCTTTGAAGAAACTGAAATAGCCAGTGCCCAGAAAATATCCTGGCCCCCTAGTCAACGAGACCAGTTTCTTCTACACGTAAGTTTTAAGTTTAATAAGACATCACAGTGAGGACTACAGTAGGTCACACTTTCTGTATGAGAAATCCTGTGCTTACCAATAAACCCTCCCAGCTCTAAGTTGTAAGGGAAGGGGTTGCAATTCAAATGCCCACAGAAGCAAAATGCACAGGGAACATGAATAAATCAAGTGAATCAAGTGAACAAGAATAAGAACATTTTTTATTTTCAGCCCACATTTTGCATATTAAAGACAAAAAATAAAACTTATAGTTATGTCCTTCTATATACCAGTATGCACTCTCACATTTTTTAAATAACAAAGTCCTCTCTATCATTTACTTAGCTTTTTGTCATAGAGACATAGTTAAAGTTAGTTTGTTTTTACTCCTAACTCTGTTATGCAGAAAACAGCACGAGTATGACAGCAGCAACAACAACAAATGCCACTTGACACTTGGCCTAATTATGTCATAAATGAGAGTGAGATTTATGTATATTTTAAAAATGGAAAGTGCAGGTTCATCCAAAGGGAGTACGTCTACTCAGCTCCAGCTGATTTTCGTCAAACATTAATATAAGCCCTATAATGCTAGATATTCCACTTTTTAAAAAGAAGCAGGAAATCCAGATTATTGTGTAAAATGTTTTAGGATTTAAATGTTGACAACTGGTTCAATTAATTTTTAAACATTGTATAGGCAAATATTGTATGGGCCAAACAAAACACATCTGCAGGCAGTGAAATACAGTACAATACTTCTGCTTAGGAAGCCCGAAAAATTTCTTTCTCCTATGTTTTCATTCTTTGGTTTCAAGAACTAGCTGAAGAAGTACCTTTTTTTTAAATGCAGCCTTTCTTGAATTCCCTCCATATGGTATATGTTTTATTCCTTTGTGTCCCCACTATGCCCTGTACAGACTTCTGTCAAAGGATATATATAATTCTAGCATGTATCTGTTTGCCTGTCAATTTCCCATGTTAAATTGTGAATTCCTCCAGATAAAGAAATTGTAGTGGGTGGACTGGTGGCCCACAAAAGTATACCATGCCCTAGACCCTATGTCCTCTAAATGTGATTTTCTTTGGAAAAGGGGTCATTGCAGATGTAATTAAGGTAGGGATATCAAAATAACATCATCCTGGATTATCTGATTAGGCCCTACATTCCATGATACATGTCCTTATAACAGACAAAGGCAAAAAGCATAGACAGAGAATAAGGGCATGTGAAGACAGAGACAGAGTAGAGTGATACAGCCAAAGGCCAAGGAATCCTGGGACCCACTTTCAGAAGCTCAAAGAGTCAAGGAGAGATATTTTCCCCATAGCCTTCAGAGTGGCCATGGTACTACTGATACCTTGATCTATGTTTCTGTCATGAAGAACTGTGATAGAATAAATTTATGTCATATTAAGCCACTACATTTATGGTGATTTGTTATAGCAGCCCTAGGAACTATGCAAAGAGAGACTATGCTTATATAATTTTTTACCCCAAATACCTAGTATAAAATCAGCATGTGGAAGACTTTAAATATGGAAGACAGGCATAAAATAGTTGGTAATACTTGGGAATCGAAAGTATAAATTCTCACTTTTTGTGAATTTATGAATTTCCTTGCACACTTCATGCATTATAAGAATTATATTATCCCATGCCTCATAAATAAGGCTCTTGAAAGGACTTATTAAGGCTCAGTTATCAAACCAGTAGCAGTTTATGAGTGGTAAGAATCTTTATGTCCTGTTCCTCTCAGCAGAAGTATATGAAGTATGCATCTCTACAGATAAGCAAAGAGAAAGAAACAATTACTTTCTCCATATCAGACATGCTGTGCTACACTCAGAAGCAGTATAAAACATCATCTCTTTCCTAAGGAAACTGATTCATTGTCACTAAAGGCAGTATAGTTTAGAAAGAGTGGGCTCTTAACAGGAATACTTGGATCTGAACCATAGTGCTACTTGTTCCTAGCTGTTAGACATTGGGTAAGTTACTTAACCTCTTTAAGGATGTGATGGTAAGATTAGGAAATAAACACTGTATGTGTTACAATAACAAGATAAGTTAAAGTTCTTACTGAGTGTACAGACTTAGAAGGAACCAAAAGGTGCTACCTGCCTTCTATAGATTTCTAGTATGCTGTATTCTTCTGCTTGATGAATTAAAGTTTGGGAAAATGGATATGCTTAGCATACTGGTTTGAATTTAAAAGTATTAAGTTGGATTTCCTATTATTAAAATAGAATCCAGATTTATCTTTTATAATTCCTAAAAAGCTGTTCAGGGTGTGGGGCTCAGTACCACCAGGATCATTAAAACCTGGAATTGTTATTTCCTTTACTAAAAGAGGGGAAAACTCAACTTCTGCCTTGGGTTTACATTAAATACCCTTCTTCTTGTTGATTATTAGTTGATGATAATAATCAGTATTATAATCCATAACAAGCTGGTCCCAAAGAAAAAATCATGTACCCCCAACTAGAATCACTTCAATGCCAAGGATTTGGGTGAGAAAGATATTCTCCTGCCAATTGTGTTTAGCTTATCAACCTGGTTTTCTCAGTTGGCAACACACATTCAGCCCATGCTAGAGTTGTTGGTACTTATGTCAACCAGCCTGTAAATCTTCCTAAAAAGAGAAATATACCCTCCATAAGATCTTTTGAGGGACAATGCCTTTTATTTCATTCCCTGTGAACCAGCCCAAAGATTTAAGCAAGGAATAAGCAGCTTAACCTAAGAAAGCATCTTTAGGCTTGTCAGTATCCAAACATATGCATATAGTAAATGAGGTCATATAAACATTTTGCATAAATTGGTGGCTCTCAGTTGGGTGTGATTTAAAACCCCAGATGATATTTTGCAATGCTTGAAGACATCTTGGTTGTCACAACTGGGAAAGCAAGGATACTTCTGGCATCTGGTGGGTAGAGGCCAGGGATGCAAATAAACATCCTGCAATGCAGAAGACAACCCCCAAAACAATGAATTATATAGCCCCAAATGTGTATAGTGCCATGGTTGAGAAACCATAGAATAGGTAAACCTGAAAGAAATGTCTATTAAGAAAAACTCATTTAAATTGGGGGCTTTCATACTCTCCAAAGCAATTCATAGATTGAGTGCTATTCCTATCAAACTACTAATGATATTCTTCACAGAACTAGAAAAAAATCTATTTCAAAATTCATATGGAACCACAAAAGAGTCCAAATAGTCAAGGCAATTGTAAGCAAAAAGAAGAAAGCTGGAGACATCAGATTATCAAACTTCAAACTATAATACAGGGCTACAGTAACCAAAACGGCATGGTACTGGTACAGAAACAAATATATAGCCTAGTGGAACAGAATGGAAGCCAAGAAATAAGGCCACATACCTACAACCATTTGATATTTTACAAAGTTGACAAAAGCAAGCAGTGGGAGAAGGACACCATAGTCGATAAATGGTGCTGGGATAAGCAATATCCAGAAAATTCAAACTGGAACATTTCCTTACACCACATAAAAAAGTCAACTCGAGATGGGTTAAAGACTTAAATCTAAAACCCAAACTGTAAAAGCCCTGGAAGACAATCTAAAAAATACCATTCTGGACATTGGCAAGGGTAAAGATGTCATGAAGAAGATGCCAAAAGCAATTGCAACAAAAGCAAAAATTGACAAATGTGATCTAATTAAAGAGCTTTTGTACAGCAAAAGAAACTAAGCAGAGTAAACAGATAACCTACAGAATGGGAGAAAAATTTGCAAATTATGCATCTGATGAAGGTCTAATATATAATATCTATAAGGAAGTTAAATGAATTTACAAGAAAACAACCCCACAAAAAAGTGGGCAGAGGATATGAACAGACATTTTTCAAAAGAAGACATACATGTGGCCAAAAAGCATATAAAAAAAAGCTCACTGTCAGGGTATGGTGGCTCATAACTATAATCTCAGCAATTGGGAGGCCAAGGTGGGCAGATCACCTGAGGTCAGGAGTTTGAGACCAGCCTGACAAATATGATGAAACCCTGTCTCTACCAAAAATACAAAATTTAGCTGGGCATGACAGCATGCAGCTGTAATCCCAACCACTTGGGAGGCTGAAACAGGAGAATCAAAGCAAAAAGCTCACCATCACTGATCATTAGAGAGATGAAAATCAAAATCACAGTTAGATATCATCTAACACCCATCAGATTGTTAATTATTAAAATATGCAAAAATAATAGATGCTGACAAGGTTGCAGAGAAAAAGGAATACTTATACACTATTGGTGGGAGTGTAAATTAGTTTAATAATTGTGGAAAGCAGTGAGGGTGGTTTCTAAAAGAGCTGAAAGCAAAACTACCATTGAACTCAGCAAACAAATCCCATTGCTGGGTGTATTAGTCCATTTTCATACTGCTATAAAGATACTACCTGAGACCAGGTAATTTGTAAAAAACAAACAAACAAACAAAAAAAACAGGTTTAATTGACTCACAGTTCTGGACGGCTGGGGGAGCCTCACAAAACTTATAATCATGATGGAAGTTAAAGGGGAAGAGAAGCACATCTTACACGTGGCAGACAAGAGCAAGAGAGAGCAAGGAGGTTTAAAAGCATCAGATCTCATGAGAACTCCCTCACTACTGCAGCATGAGGGAAATCACCCCTATGAGCCAATCACCTCTGACCAGGCCACTCCCTTGAGGCATGGGGATTACAATTTGATATGAGACTTGGGTGGGGACACAAAGCCAAACCATATCACTGGATATACCAAAAGGAATATAAATCAACCTGTCATAAAGATACATGCACATGTATGTTCATTGCAGCACTATTCACAATTGCCAAGATATGGTATCAATTTAAATGCTCATCAATGGTTTCCTAAATAAAGAACATGTGGTACATGTGCACCATGGAATATATGTAGCCATAAAAAAAAAAAAAAAAAAAAAAAAGAACATGTCCTTTTCAGGAACATAGATGAAGCTAGAGGCCACTACCCTGCACAAACTAATGAAGGAACAGAAACCAAATATCACCTTCTCACATACTAATGGGAGGTAAATGATGAGAATATATGGACATACAGAGGGGAACGATAGACACTGGATCCTACTGGAAGGGGAGGGGTAGGAGGAGGTGGGAGAGGATCAGGAAAAATAACTAATATGTACTAGACTTAATACCTGGTGATGAAGTAATCTGTACAACAAACCCCCATGACACTAGTTTACCTATATAACCAGCCTGCACATGTACTCTGAACTTAAAGTTCAAAAAATAAATAAATAAATAAATTTGGCACTGCGGTAGTTGTTACGGGGCATACTCATAAGCTAAAGGGAAACTTTAGAGTAAAGGATAAAAGTTTTCTGAAGACAAGTAGAGGTATACATACAAAATATGTATACTGATTTGGAATGATCAATGGAAGATTGGTTTTAAAATCCAAATCTGTTGCTCCTATGCAAAATGTTTCCAGCACCTGAATGATGACAGTGTGAGGTAATGTAGATTTTGGTGGCTAGATTTTGATGGCTAGATCATTTCACAATAGATATATGCTTCAAAACATTATGTTATAGATGGTAAATACATATAATTTTATCTGTCAATTTTTAAATATAATTTAAAAACAAAACCAAAACAAAGGCAAATCTAATGTTTTATATTTACAATTTTAATTTTAGCTTCTCAGATACCTTCTTGTGTTTTTGTTTCCAGATTTGCTCTACCTATCTTCTATGCCAGGTATATAATGTAAACTGCTATTTAGACAATAATGTGCATATATTTTTGAAGCCATGGTACAATTGACATATGTTTTTCTATTGTTATTTTGACTGTAAATTGTCAACTTGATCTCAAGAAATATCAAATTCATCACTATAAAGTAGGTTGGTCCCCAACCATAAGCTTGCATTCACCTTTTTTGACCCACTCTCCTGACTCACAGGGCAGTGAGATATGCCATTTCCTAATATGACACCCAATACCAAAATAAGACCACTTCAATTGAACGTTTATTTTCAAATACAGGGTCTATATGCATCCACATGATTGAAAGTTTCCACAATACTCTTGCAGTCAATAAAAGGGATTTTCCTCTGAGGTTGCTTTTTGGTATCTGACTCATGACTTAAATCCCAAAAAAATAAAAAAAGGAAATATTCATTTTTGCCCTGTGTATATCTCAGAGTTTTGTGGAGGCAGAGGAGTGGGTTGTCTGTCAGATCCAAGAAACTTTCCTCCTGAACTATCAGCTGGAATGAAAAAAAAAACAAAACAAAACTGGATTTATCATAAATATATTTAAATGCCTCCGTGATTCTTTCCTGCTCCTGGTGGGATACAGGCCATTGATTAGCAAAAGAAATTCACAATCCAAAATGTATTTCATAGAAAAAATATAGCCACATTATTTACATGTGGTCTACTAAAAATATAAAGCATTCATACTGAATGGACATATCTGAATAATTCTCGAAACCCTAAACTTTAACAACTCTCTAAATAAAATATGAAAATTATTTTTCACTTGAGAGTATTTGGGATATAGATAGTGCTTGATATGCAAATTTTTAATGATGGTCTTATAATTGTTTTGGAGAGCTTTGTAAAACTTTCTGTGCTTATCTGAAATGTTTAAAAACTGTATTTTAGAGTCTAACAAGTTTATATTCTTATTCATATAAAATGGAACCACATAAATATTTGTCTTACTTAGCATAATATCTTAAGGCACATCTATTTTGTGGCATGTCTTAGTATTCTTCCTTCATTCACCAATCAATGGGCATTTGGATTGTTTCTCTCTTTGGCGCTTATGAATAATGCTTTTATGAACATCAGTGTACAAATATTTGAGTCCCTGTTTTGAACTCATTGGAGTTTATACCCTGAAGAGGAAATGCTAGATTTCATGACAGTCTTATGTTTTAAGTTTTTGAGAAAATATTATTATGTATAAATATATATGATATATACACATAATATTTGTACATATTTGTGGGGCACAAGGGACAATTCATGACATGCATAGCCTGTGCAATGATGAAGTCAGGGTATTTGAGGTGTCCTTGAGTATTTATCACTTCTATGTGTTGGAATCATTTCAAGTCCTCTCTCCTAGCTCTTTTGCAATATACAATACACTGTTGTAAGCTATAGTGACCCTAGTCTACTATCGAACACTATTCCTTCTGTCTAACAACAGTATGTTTGTAACAATTAACCAACATCTCTTTACCCCCAACCACACACACTTCCCAGTGTCTGGTATCTGTCCTTCTACTCTCTACCTCCATGAGTTCAACTTCTTAGCTCCCACATATGAGTGTGAGCAGACAATATTTGCCATTCTGTGCCGGGCTTACTTCAATTAACACAATGACCACCAGTTCTATTAATTTTGCTGCAAATAGCATGATTTTATTATTCACTAAAGCCACATATTATTTCATTGGGCATATATATTCAGCATTTTCTTTATCCATTCACCTGGTAATGAAAATTAGATTGCTTTCCTATCTTTGCAATTGTGAATAAAGCTGTAATAAATATAAAAGTGCAGGTATACCTTTGATATACCATTTATTTACTTTGGATGAATACTCATGTATTAGTCTGTTATTGTGCTGCTGATAAAGATACACCCAAGACTGGAAAGAAAAAGAGGTTTAATGGACTAATAGTTCCACATGCCTGTAGAGGCCTCACAATCATGGCAGAAGGCAAGGAAAAGCAAGTCACATCTTACATGAATGGCAGCAGGCAAAAAGAGCTTATGCAGGGAAATCCCTATTTTTTAAAACCATCAAAAATCTCATAAGACTTATTCACCATTATGAGAACAGCATAGTAAAGACCCACCCCTATCATTCAATGATCTCCCACTGGGTCCCTGTCACAACATTTGGGAATTATGGGAGCTACAAGATGAAATTTGGGTGGGGACACAGAGCCAAATCATATCAACCCACTAGTGGGATTGCTGGGTCACGTGGTAGTTCTGTTTCAGTTTTTTAGAGATGTCTTCATACCTTTTTCCACAGTGGCTTACCTAATTTACGTTCCCACTATCAAGAATACCTTTTTGCACATCCTCCCCAGCATTTTTGTCTTTTTACTAATAGCCATTATAACTGGGTAGGATGATGTCTCTTTGTGGTTTTGATTTGCATTTATCTGATGATTTGTGATGTTGAACCTTTTTTCATATATCTGTTGGTCATTTGTATGAGTTATATTTAATTGTTTATGTATTTGTTTTTAATTTTCAAAAAGTAGATGTACAGGTTTGTTACACAGACAGACTGTGTAGTAGTGGGACTTGGGTGTCTACTGTTCCCATCAACTGAATAGTGAACATTATACCCAATAGGCAATTTTTCAATTCTCACTTCCTCCCACTTTTCAGTTTTACAGTCCCCCATGTCTAATATGACCTCCATATGTCCATATGTGCACAATTGTTGATTATTTTAATTTTTGCTTCTGATTCTCTCACTTAGGATAATGGCCTCCAGCACCATACTGCAAAGACATGATTTTATTCTTCATAATGATTGAGTGGTATTCTGTATATATACCACATTTTCTTTATCCAGTTACAGTCGTCCATTGATGGACAATTAGGTTGATTCTATGATTTTGCTATTGTAAATAGTGCTGCAATAAACACACAAGTCCA
>NW_016107442.1:2067801-2131538 GCF_001604975.1 Cebus imitator
ACTTTTTATTTTATTTATTTTTGTTTAAAATTCTTTAAATTTAATACATTGTGTTGTGTATATTTTATTATTATTTTTTTTCCCATTTATTTATTTTATTGTATTTTAGGTTTTGGGGTACATGTGAAGAACATGCAAAATTGTTGCATAGGAGTGGACGCCGTGTTTTTATTGCCCACAGACTAGGAAATTCCCGGGCAGAGGTGCTCCACGGTCACCAGGTGCATTTTTAATGTAATAATTTATTTTCCTTTCTATAGATATCCTATAGTGGGGTTGTTTCATAAAATGGTGTTTCTGTTTTCAGTTATTTGAAATATCTACATACTGTTCTCCATAGATGTTATACTAATGTACATCCCCACCAACAGTATGTAAGTGTTCCCTTTTTTCTTTGTCCTTGTCCACATTATTTTTTCATTTTTATAACACCCATTCTGACTGGGTGAGATGCTAATTTATGGTGGTTTTAATGAGCATTTCTCTGATGTTGGGCATTGTTTAATATGTTTATTGGCTGCTGATATGCCTTTTTTGAAAAAATGTCTGTTCATATCACTTTCCCATTTTTTAATGAGATTATTTGATATATATACATATTTTTATTTGTTTGAGTTCCTTATAGGTTCTAGATATTAGCCCTTTGTTGGATGCATGGTTTGCACCTATTTTTCCTATTCTGTAGGTTATCTGTTTACTCTGTTGATTATTATTATTGCTGTGAAGTTTTTCAGTTTGATTGAATTTCTGTGTTTATTTTCGTGTACATTGCAATTGCTTTTGAGATCTTAGTCATAGATTCTTTGCCTAAGTCCCTGTCCTGAGTTTTTCCAAGGTTATCTTCTGTAATTTTTATAGTGCTCAGTCTTACATTTAAGTCTTTAATCCATCTTGAATCAATTTTTTGTAACTGGTGAGAGCTAAGGGTTTAGCTTCATTATTTTGAATATGGCTAGCCAATTTTCCCAGCATTATTCATTGATATAGGAGTATATCCTTTCCCTATTGTATATTTTGTCAACTTTGTTGAAGATCAGTTGCTTGTAGGGAAATAACTTATTTTTGGTTGCTGGTAATGACAGCAGCAGGCCAGCTGGGTGGCCAGGCTTTTGGGCTCCTGGTAATCAGGTATGCCATGGGTGATAGTGGTAGCAGTAGCTGGACAAACCTCTGGCTTCCAAGTTGTCTATCCTGATGTTGGCAGTGACTGTGATTGGCTGGGCAGGTCAGCTCCAGGTCCACAGGTGGCTGGTAGCAGCAGGTTTGGTGGGCCCAAACTCGGGCACCTGGGAGAAATTCTCAAGTGTACTTGGCTAGGCAATCCTCTGGCCCCTAGAAGGTGTACATGGGCACTTGGGGGTTGGAGCCAGACCAGTCAGACCTGTTCTCAGGACCTCTGGTGATGTGTGCAGGTGCTGCCTGAGGTAGGTGTGGGTGGGAGGTGATACTTGACTTATGCTGTAATGCTCAGGTTGTGTTGGCAGTGGCTGCACTTCAGCCATGCTATAAGTGAGAGAGGTTGCTTTCAGTGGCAACAATTGTATGCAGATGACTGGAAGCACATAGTTCTCTTGCATTCCCTCCCTGCCAATGGCAGCCCACAGCAGCAGTTGCTGTGGACAGGGGACTTTGCCCTAGAAGCGTGTAAATATGCACTGAGGTGTCACTGCTGGGCATAGTAGGGTCTTTGTCAATGCCTTATGCTTCATCCCTGACAACAGCAGCTGTGGAGGTACAGAAGCTATTGGCCCCCAGGTAGGATGGGAGGTTACTGGAGGCTGGGCTCTCAAAAGGACATCATTCTGTAGCTGCTTAGAGCATGGGTGGGAGATGTGTGGGACCCTGGATGGTCTTCCTCTCTGTAGCAATGTCTTCCCACAGTCTCCAGGCAGCTCCCTATGTCAGTTTTGGGATCCACAGGAGTCTAAGGACTTTCCCATGGCTGCAAACTTTAAGAAGTCTGCAGTGGGAATGTGGACTGCTGGGGGTCATTTGCTTATGCTTTCCCTGCATTTGGGAGACTCTCAAGGCTCTGAACTGATCTGGCCAAGTAGGCTAGCTCATTTCCCTCTCCTTTCTTGCTTTAGGTGTTTCCTCTCACTTCTCTGTTGAATTCCAATGTTATCTCTTAGGTGATCTATTCTAGTGTGGTTATCTACTCTCTATTTCAGTCATTCCTTGTGGAGGAGGTGAGTAGCAGGTGCCTCAAGTCAGCTGTCTTGAAGATCCTCTTGATTATATTTTCAATTGTCACTTGGATCACTCTTTTACTCATTAGATTGAAACAACCATGGTGAAAAGTATAATTTTTTGCACATTACAAAGAAATCCTCAAAATGTGGCCTATATAGTGTACCTAAAAATTACTTAGTGAATGAATGGGTCAATGTTCTTGTGCACCAGCAGATTATGCAATGAATATAAGCATAGGACATCGTGGTTCAAGTCCAAGCAAAAACACAACCCTGCTTCTCTGGCTGACTTCTGGGCACTTTAATCACTTAAATTCCTGATGGCCATCATTCTTTTATGCGTAAAAGGGAAGAGAAGAAAAGCCCTGTTGTGAAGAACAAATAACTGAAATTACATAATGACAATCTGAAATGCTATAAAGAAGCTAAAATATTCTAGTCAATTTTTAACCATTATTCATTTGAAAAGGTATTTGTTTTCTCCAGGATGTTTTAAATTCACATGTATTGTGGTGTGATATTCCTTACATGTTATTTTTAAGTATATTTTAGAATTACTTCTTCATAAAAATAATGAATTCTGGTTCCGTTCATTTATACAACCTGGTACATCAAAGTATTCTTAAGAAATCAAAATATTATTTTTTGGTGGCAAATTTTTCTGAACATCAGGGTCGAGGTTACACTAATTATGTGAAATGCTGTGAAAAATCTACATAATAATACAGTTTGAAATATATATGAGAAGATAAATAATTTAAAAAGATGATTTATTGCAACTGCATAAGTAGTGCAAAATACCTTTAAATCTGTACAGCTTATCTCCTCATTGTTAGGAGAAAACACAGAAATGTGGAGATAATAATTTTAAAATATAGGATAAAGGAAGAAACACAGATACACTTTGGTCAGCTGATTTAATACCTGAAGAGGATAGTCAGAGATGTAAAGATCAGAAATATGTTGCATGCATTTGCCATCTATATGCAAAACAGAGTCTATAGCCCCTATCAATATTTCCCAGACCTTAAACTTTTGAAACCAGTAGGCAGTATCTTTCAGTATGTAGGAGTGGTCTTCTACAGAAATCTAGCATCTTTGTAACATTGAAGCCAATGACATCAAAGATTGGCAATACTGGGGAACACCAAATTAGAACAATTTTCCAAATTTTAGATGCAGTTTTGCTCTTGTTGGCCAAGCTGAAGTGCAATGATGACACCATCTTGGCTCACTGCCACGTCTGCCTCCTGGGTCCAAGCAATTCTCCTGCCTCAGCCTCCCAAGAATCTGGGATAACAGGCATGTGCCACCAGGTCTGGCTAATTTTTTGTATTTAGTAGGGATGAGGTTTCACCCTGTTGGCCACGCTGGTCTCAAACTCCTGACCTTAGGTGATCCACCTGCTTCTGACTCCTGAATTGCTGCGATTACAGGCATGTGTCACTGTGCCTGGTCTCCAAGGCCTAAATTTCAAAGGACCATGATGGAGATACTGGAACTATGCACTTAACTTTCTTAGGCCTAGAAAATAGAAGAGTGAATGATTTTTGTCCTACTGGATGTGAAAAATAAATCTTGGGAGTGGTCACATACATATCTTCCCAAATCTTTACAACAGCTCTATTTCCCAACCCCATGTTTCACATATTAGGTACAGGCAGCTGTTAAATTTTCTTTTTAATTTTTGCCACACTTTTACCTTCCTAAATTGTTGATCATATTTAGGAAGTAAATGTATGCAGATGACTGGGAAGCACACACTTTTCTTGTGTTTCCTGTGATTTTGCCAACATTCAATTGTGAAAGAGATACTGTCTTCAATTTCTATATCTGGGGCTGTGGCAAGATTAAAAATTAACTTACATAATCACTATAACGGTCAAAGCTGGCACAATGGCACACAACTTCCTATTTGAATCCTGAAATGCAAGGATAGATAAGCTTGCTTATTAGGTACGATTCACTCTGCAGCTCCCTGGCAGCACCAGCACTCTTCACTCTATGTAAAACAAACAACTTAATTTTAATGAATGTTGTGAGAAAATTGAGAAGGGAGAATAGTATGCTGATCCCAGAACACAGGTAAGAATTAAGCAATAAGAATATAGGAAAATCAGAAATAAATCTGGACTTCAGTAACAACTGAAATTTGGTAATGGAATGTGTCAATTTCCCTGTCCCTCGCAGCTGTCTTTTGAGAGATCTGTCATCTTTATGCTCATCTTTATGTTCTTGTGGTATGAAGGGACATATGACTGCCAACAGCATACTCCATTGCTGCTCTTATTAGAGAGGAGCTAATTTTATTTTTTGAATTAACAGACTTTACATTTTAGAACAGTTCTAAATTTTCAGAAAAATGAGCAGACAGTAGAGAGCGTTTTCATGTACCACCTCACAAATACGCCCTCCCCATTTCCCCCGTTATTAACATTTTGCATTAGTGTGGTATAGCTGTTTGAATTGATTAGCCAATATTGACATTTTGTGATTAGAGTTCATAATTTACATTAGAATTCACTCCTCATACTGTACACTCTCTGGATTTTGACAAATGTGTAATGATATATATTTACCGTTATAGTATCATACAAAGTACTGTCACTGCTCATAAACTCTCCGAGGCTTCACCTATCCATCCACCCTCTCCCAATGCCCCAGGCAAACACTGATCTTTTTACTCTCTTAATAGTCTTGCCTTTTCTAAAATGTCATGTAGTTAGAATAATACAGATGTAGCCATTCTAGATTGGCTTATTTCACTTAGCAATATGCTTTTAAATTTTCCTCAGGTCTTTTTATGACTTGGTAGCTCAATCTCATTTGAATATTTTCCTCTCTTAGCCATGAAAAATCTTGTTAGGAAAATGATCAAAAGATTCTATTATCTATGCCATCTAGGTAGGTTTAATGATTAGTCCTGTGGTACCATTGCTACGTACGAAACTATTTACATTTTATGCTCCATGCTCTGCACATTAAACTCTCATCCTTGTCATATATATGAACATGTTAAATGGACTATTTAATAAAATTTATATCATTTATTTATTAGGATAATTTAATATATTTTAAGGATCTATGAAACCTGTCCATATTGGATCTGTTTAATTCCCATTGTTATCCTCATTCTCCTTCCTACATTCCTGTTATCCAGAAAATGCTTGTATTTCTTACTTAGTCTTTTCTGTGAAAATTATCCTGATAAGTATTGCAAAAATAGAAAAAACAAAAGAACAACTTGTTATATAACAGAATAGTAAAAAGGTTTCTGATGTTATAACATTATAAGTAGGTTAATAATAAAATTGCTCATAAAATTAATACTTGCCGAACATGTATTTTTCTATTATAAATCTATCTTTAAAGAAGCACTTAGGCCAGGTGACTCATGCCTGTAATCCCAGCACTTTGGGAGGGCAAGGTGGGTGGATCACTTGAGTTCGGGAGTTGAGACCAGCCTGGCCAACATAGTGAAACCCCGTCTCTACTAAAAAAAATAGAAAGATTAGCCAGAGTTGGTGGTTCATGCCTGTAGTCCCAGTTACTCAGGAGGCTGAGACAGGAGAATGGTGTGAACCCTGGAGGCAGAGGCATTCCAGCCTGGGCGACAGAGCAAAACTCTATAAAACAAACAAAAAAACAAACAAACAAAGAGGCAATTATATTTAGTGAAATATCCCCAATTGGTTGAAACAACAATTTATGTTATTACTTATAATTGCACAATTTTAGCTAGAGTGAGTCAAATTAAAATTATATTTTTTTGCATATTTGACTTGCTTTATATCTTTATATTTCTATTATGTGAAAATAGAGCCCCAAAATTTTCACTTATATTTTTCCTAGTTTACAATGGAAATTGAAGGTTAGTGAAAGGAGACCAGCTCCCAGGAAGAAAAGCATTCTAGACAAATCAGAACAGCCTCTTCCAAAAACCCAGGCCCAGAAGCAAGTCCAATACAGTCACTAAAATTGCATCTGGAGCCATGAGAAGAGACAAATGCTATGGCAAGTAATGTCTCCTGCAGGAAGGCTTTGCTCTGTGACTATCTTCCAAAGAAAAGAAGGGTTTAAAAGAAAAGGCTTAAGGCTCCTTTGCTGTTGCTGTTGTTGTTGTTGATGGAGATAGCCACCTTCTCACTGTACCTTCATGTGGTCTTTCTTTTTTTTCTGTATTTAATTTATATATTTATATACTTTAAGTGGGTACATGTGCAGAATGTGCAGGTTTGCTACATAGGTATACACGTGCCATGGCGGTTTGTTGCACCCATCAACCCATCATCTATATTAGGTATTTCTCTTGATGCTATCCCTTCTCTAGCCCCCCAGTGCCCAACAGGTCCCAGTATGTGATGTTCCCCTCCCTGTGTTCATGTGTTCTCGTTGTTCAACTCTCACTTATGAGTGAGAACTTGCTGTGTTTAGTTATCTGTTCTTGTGTTAGTTTGCTAAGAATGATGGTTTGCAGTTACATCCATGTCCCTGCAAAGGACATGAACTATCCTTTTCTATGGCTGCAGAGTATCCCATGGTGTATACGTGGCACATTTTCTTTATCCAGTCTATCACTGATGGGCATTTGGGTTGGTTCCAAGTCTTTGCAATTGTGAACAGTGCCACAATAAACATACATCTGCATGTGTCTCTATAGTAGAATGATTTATAATCCTTTGGATATATACCCAGTAATGAGATTGCTGGGTCAAATGGTATTTTTAGTTCTAGATCCTCAAGGAAACACCACATTGTCTTCCACAAGTGTTGAACTAATTTACGCTCTCACCAACAGTGTAAAAGTGTTCCTATTTCTCCACATCCACTCCAGCATCTGCTGTTACCTGACTTTTTAATGATTGCCATTCTAACTGGCATGAGATGGTATCTCAATGTGGTTTTGATTTGCATTAATCTTGGCTCCCAGGCTTTGGTACTGTGAAAATTTTTCTGTTATTTAAGCCACCCATTCTGTCTGTGATACTGTGTTATTGCATTCCTAGCAGACGAATATGCCCACTCAAATTTCACCTCCTAACAAAGTTGAAAATCAAGAATTGTCTCAAATTTGCCTTCAGAATGTCCTTTCCTTGTGAAAGGCTGGTCAAATAAATGATTTCAATTACTAGGAGCAACTGAATAGGGAAAGATATGGATCAACACAACTTTCAACTGTAACAATATTACAGCTGAAAAATTATGACAAAATTGGGAAGCTTCTTTTCCCTTTAGATTTGTAAAGAGGAAAGAGAATCCCTTCTTTATTCATTACCTATCCCATGGGATAAGGAGTCACAGGCACTAAGAACACACGTTCATTTAATAGGCAAAACTCTGCTTCTACCATATGTGTCAAGGACCTGCAACTCTGGGATTTCAAGCTCTAAGGGCTTTTTACCCCCTCTCATGGTCTGTGTGAGCCTATTTCCCAGATCAGTCCTAAGGAATGATTATTCTGCCAATATATGCACCCCTAGGCCATAGCAGTGGTCAAGAATAGAATGGGCCTTGTTGCTGTGTGGTGTGGATAAAGTTTTGACATGTTAGTTGCAATGTCCACTTGTGTGTGTACAACACCTATCATGGTATGGATGAACTTGGAGATGGAAAGAGAGGGAGAACATTCTGGGGGTCAGGGACCAGAGATCAGAACTCCAAGGAATCTGAAAATTTTCAATTTGAACCTGGCCTTCTACGTCATTTAGAGGCATGTGTCTCAATACATGAGGGAAGATATTTTTTATTTAACAGAATATTAGCTTATTTTGCAATTATTTAGACACATGATAATGTGGTCATCCATTTGTACTTTGCCCCTAGCCCCCGGAATGGAAGGAGACAGTCAAATATATGTTCAATAGAGAGGAGGGGGAGGGAGAGAGAGAGGGATTAAAATATTTATCTTATATACTGTGTGTTCATAGGTTTACTCCCCCAGTCCCTGGGTTTCCATTATGCAGGTGCTACATGTAGGAGTTAGGTGAACAGTAATGAGTGAGGATAGAGGGTAGGTCTTGGGCATCCTGCTACAGCAACAGTTTCATCTGGTTTAGCCTTGGAAGTTTTACATATGTAAAGTCTTCCCCTCCCCAAACACGAGGATGCATTAAAAAGGTAGACAGAAAAAATTTGAAGGTGACATGTAGTCTATAAAACACACCCTATTAGGGCCGGGCGTGGTGGCTCACGCCTGTAATCCTAGCACTTTTGGAGGCCGAGGCGGGTGGATCACGAGGTCAAGAGATCGAGACCATCCTGGTCAACATGGTGAAACCCCGTCTCTACTAAAATTACAAAAAATTAGCTGGGCATGGTGGTGCATGCCTGTAATCCCAGCTACTCAGGAGGCTGAGGCAGGAGAATTGCCTGAACCCAGGAGGCGGAGGTTGCCGTGCGCAATGGGGTGCAATGTTACCCCATTGCACTCCAGCTTCGGTAACAAGAGCGAAACTCTGTCTCAAATAAAAAAAAACAAAAACAAAAAAAAAAAACACACCCTATTCAATTTCAACCAATGCAATCATCTCATGAGATAGGTGGCAAAAAGAAACTGAGCCTAAGAAAGGCCAGCAAAGGTGCCCAAGACTCTATACCCAGTAATTAATAAGGAGCCAGGAAATCAATCTTACATTTAGAACTCTACTTCATCCTATATTCATGATTCTGTGCTGTCACTCAGTTCATGCGGTGATACTGACAAGCTTTCTCTAAGCTATATTCAATCCTCACTGAAGTTTCCTAAGAGGGTACAAGTTTATATAATATTATATATAACAAAGCACACATATATATTATTTTGTATTACATTTTAATGTTATAATATTCACAAACCTTAACAGTTTGAAAACCTATCAAATAATCGTATTCTTAAATATAAACACATTATAATTCAGTTGATTATGCACGGATCCAGAAAGTGGTAGTTATATCATACCTTATAATTAATATCAGACTGCTTACACAGAATAAAATTAACTGTTTGTACTCTTGAGTAATTTTCATTGCAGCACTATCACTAAGGAATTTAATAACTTCAACAGTCTGCCTTTGTAAGCTTCCTATATTGCAAGGAGTTGATCCAGTGTTTGAGGTGGTTTCAGTGGTCTTGGGGAAAATCAATATTAAAATATCCTCAATGATATTTTAATGCCACAGCACAAAAATGACTTGTGGCATTGATGACTTGGGGTCTAATTAATTGGATTATTTTGAGAAACATGATTATTTTATAAGTTTTCCTCATATTCCCATGAGACAAAAAATATGAAAATGTTTAAACCGTATGAAATAATTACTTAAAAAGCAAGCAAGAAAGGGCTTGCTGTTAGAATCAAAATGTGCCTTTGAGATAAACTTTAAAAGACTGAAATAAATTCTGGTTACTTTTCATTACTCTGTTGTGGTATCATAGAACGACTTAAACATCAATTTTTGAGCAGTGGATTTACATGACATAGTTTGGCTCCAACTATTACAAATTAGGTCTTGCTTCCTGTGGGCAAGCATTGGTACCTGTTTTTCACAGCCACTGTGAATGAAGTGGATATAATTTAAATCTAATTTGTTATAAAAATGTAAACATTTTATTCTCTTAGAATCAGTTTATAGTCATCAATATTCTAGAAAGAAGTAATAGGCTGTGGTCAATGATAAGAATTGTTGATATATAGAATATACGCACTGTGTGTTTGATAGACTGCCCAAATTTCAATTTGTGTGATCTTTCCATAGTTACCTAGCCTGTGGAGAAGGCTGAATAAAAGTCACCCAAAGATATCAATTCCTAATTTCTGGAACCTGTAAATGTTGCCTAATAAGGAAAAATGATATTTGCAGTATGGTTGAATTAACAATCTTGGGATGAGAATTTTGTCCTGGATTTTCATCCAGGCAACAACTAATCACAAGTGTCCTATAACAGAAAGGCAAAGGAAGATTGATATGGACAGAAGATGAGGGGGCACACATGCAAAGGTGCGAGCAGTGTGAAGACGGAGGCAGACACTGGTGATGCAGCTACAAAGAAGGAATGCCGGAATAGAGGCCAGAAGCTGGAAAAGGCAAGAAATGATGTGCCCCTAGAGCATGGAGAAGGTGCAGCTCTGATGACACCTTGATTTGTCCCAATGATAATAATTTTGAACTTCAGGATTCCAGACTGTGAGAATAAACCTCTCTTGTTCTAAATCACTCACTTTGTGATTATTTGCTTTGCAGATGCCAAAGAAAATGAATAACACCTAGTTTTACTTTAATTACTCCAGCGGTAAAGCTAGAGTGAAAATAGCAATTACTTTGTAGAATTTTTAGGAGAATTAAGGAGTCAATTCACATAATGCACTAAGAATAATGCCCTGCACTTAGTAAGAAGAATATAAATGTTATTGTGATCTCTATCTATCCGTCTCTCTATCTTTGTATCTTTCTATCTGCATATGTTTATATATATATTGAGATCTATATCTATTACATACAGCTGCCCTTATACCTACACCTATACCTATATCATCTGTCTATGTTACCTAGAATTGTCAATTATTGTTTGTTTTTTCTACATGTTAGGCTAAGAGTAAATGAAAACTTTTAAATGATATTACAATTTAGAAGAAAAGTATTTTTACCAAATGATATTAAACAAGCAAATCAAAACCCCTAAAGCCCATGAAATTTACATTATTCAAAACATTTATTTATTCACTGTATAATGCTATGATATAACAAATAACATGGCATCAATTTGCCTCTGTATTTATCATTAAAAAATGATGGTGATGATATTAGGAGGACAGGCCGTTTTGGAGATAATTAGGTATTAAAGGATCCTCTCTCATTCATGGGATTGACACCCTTAAAAAAGAGACCACACAGAGATAACTGACCCTTGACACCATGGCAGAATGTAGCTAGAAGACGTCATTCATAAACCAGGGAATGGGTTGTCATCAGATATGAACCTGCTAGCACCTTGATCTTGGACTTCTCAGACTCTGTGTGATAAGTAAATTCATGTTGCGTATAAGCTACCCAGTCTACGGCATTTTGCTATAGAAGCCCAAACAGACTAAGACATATTGATTTTGGCTTTAAATATTACTAAACGATTTATTCAATATCAGATCCCTCTTTAACATTAAGGAAGAATATACCACCTTTATCAAGCTGTATTGAGAATTCATCAAAAGATGTAATTAAAGGCCCTCACTAGCTTCTCTTAACTGAGGGTATGCACGCAGTAAATTTGACTTTTGTCTCTTACGAGTTATCTCACTTATAAGTGGGAGCTAAATAAAGTGTAGACATGGACACAGATTGCTGAATAACAGTGATGTCATTTGAATTTGTGTCCCCTCCAAAAACTCATGTTGAATTAGAGGATGGGCCTGGTGGGAAGTGATTGAATCATAGGGGCTGATTTTCCCCATGTTGTTCTCATGATAATGAGTGAGTTCTCGTAAAATCTGATGGTTTAAAAGTGTATGGCACTTTCCCCTTTTCTTGCTCTCTCTTCTGCCACTTTGTGAAGAAGGTGCTTTCTCCTTCTCCACCTTCTGCCATAATTGTAAGTTTCCTGAGGCCTCCCAGTCATACTTCCTGTTAAGCCCCTTTTCATCATAAATTACTGAGTATCACGTAGTTCTTTATAGCAGTGTGAGAAAGGACTAATACAAACAGCTCTTGAAAAGCCAGAAGGAAGAGAGGGTGAAAGGGAGGGAGAGATGAGAAATAATTTAATGGGTTCAATAAGTAATTTAGTGTATCCATTGAGTGATGGGTATCCTAAAAGCCCAGACTTCACCACTATATAATACATCCATATAACAAAACTGTACTTGTCCCTCCTATATTTATATCAATAAAATAAAACAAAATAATAAAAACATTCTTTATAAGGACAAATAAAATAATAAACATACTAATTTTATCCATGATATATTAGATCTAATTTTTAACCTCATATCCATTTTTAAATATAAGTTGCTTCCCCATAAACAATCCTTAATTCTAGGCTTATCATATTCTGATGAGGAAGAAATAATTTTAATCATTAATTTACTCTGGAGCACACAGAATAGGGTCAAATCACTGAATTTAAAGTTAGAAAGAACACTTTTCTTCTTTGGCTCTTCCCTGCAAAACCAAGCCTTGGGGCTTAAGGTCTTCAGAATTTAGTTTTTTTATTTTATGCCACTTATAAAACTTTGACCCAAGATTGACATTCTCTCCTCTCTTTTAAGCTTCCATCAAACAATCTTTTATGCTTATTATTTTACCCTTTTTGATCTGATAATTATTTATTTCCTATGTACCCACTCAACTGTAAGATCCCTGGAGATGGAAGCCATAAGTAGCATCTATGTATTTGCCTTTTTCTGCATCCAAGAAACCGAGGGCATATTACCTCATCTTCTTTGCCAGATCTTGAACTCACGGAATGCCTAGCAGTGTACAGGCACACCTACACACCTACTCCCATCCTGTCAGCACACATAGCTTTTTCTCCCTGCCTTAAGAGAATGAATATTGAAACAAATGAAGAAATGGGTTATAAAACAAGCTTGCATTCCTTCTAAATTTTAGCTTTTTAAATTTTTAATCATTTTAGGTCTCTTGTATTTGCCAGCAGTTGTCCCTAGTTAGTCACTGATATATTTAGAAGTATCTTACATAAACGGGCTATGGAGATGAATTAACATATTCCAAAGATAAGTATTGACATTTTGCAAAAAAATAATAAAAATGTTGAGAGCATTCAGGCTGAATATATTGACTTTTCTTTATGGACTGCACTAAAATTGATTGACTGAATTTTCATAGGCAGCCTGCAAAATGACCAATTGATTATGAAGAGACAAAAACCTTTCTAACTATTCCAGTTGTGTTAGGAAGTGGTATGGAAGACTGTTCTTCAAAAGTTTATCTTACTTAAGAGCTATTATTATTCACATTTGCCAAAAGACTAATCTTGAAGAGTCATGTGCTTGTAATCCTATTGTAATTGCCTTTTTACTTGACTTTCTTCTCCGAGATTCTATCAGGTTATTGATGATAATTACTGAATCTTTCCTTCTCCAGGGCTAAAAGAGTAATCAGCAATAAAAACACACACAAAGATTTCCATCATATGTGAATGAATAAAAACCTGACTACGACCTACAATTAAAGGCAGTTTCTTCAGAGAAATTGGGGATGGAGATGGGGAATGCAGGTGTTAGAGATACTTTATTTATAATATATTTCATTATTTTAGGTCCAAAGACTTTCACTGGATAATCTGTACAGACAGATCCTCCTTGCATAACTATGGTGACTTCTGAGAACTTCAGAAGTAATGACATCAACCTATCCTTAGGTTTTGCAGAAGACTGTGGAAGAGACTATCACATATTCCCAAGTAGATTCAAAATTCCACCTCAAATGATATAATGCACATGTTGTTTCCAGACTGAATCTTCTAGGGTGACTATTCACTATGGGCTTGTGTTCAGATTTCTTCTAAAAAGACTATAGCGACAATCTGAGCTAAAACTAATTAAAAGCATCTCCAGCACGACTCAGTATGTGCACTTCAGTAAGAAAAATCTCTGGAAGGTGCATCTGAACTATTACCTTTAGATACAAACGTGACATTGTGTGTATTCCAAAGCAGATTTAAATTTTTAATTTAAAATGAGTTTAATACAATCAGAAAAAATAAAGAAAATTAGAACGATAATTAGAAAATAAAAGATATACTTTACATATAATTCTGTCATCTGACCAAATAATGTTTATCCTGAGAAAGTAATATAGCATAGTGGAGGTTATTTGGAGTCCCATAGAACACAATTTTGTGTGCTTCTCTAGCTATATATCATTGGGCACATCACATTTTGTAGCAGCGGCTTTGCTTTCCTATTTATAAATGTGTACCTATATCTATATATCTGGATTGCTTGAAGAATTATAAACAAGAATATAAATAAAAAGTTTTGAGAAATGCTTGAAATACAATAGTTGCTCAAACAATGGAACTCGTTATAGGTTTTAAGGTTTGCTATTTATTTTCTAATCTCAGTCCCTATGCCTATATGCTTTTGGCAATTGCAATCAAAATTCATAAATGTCCTTGATTCCTTCATGTTGTGTTTTGATTTCATTTATTTTTTCACAGTAGGGATTTAGTTTATTTTTTTTTTTAACAGAGTCTTACAAATGTTCGTTTTAAATCATTTCAAATACTGTCTCTAATGAAGTGACCTCTGCATGGATATGTAAGCTTTTCTGAAGCAGGTCTTTAGAAGTGACTTCTTAAATAAGGGGCACTAAACCTTGACTAGGAATAGGTTTTTGTTATTTCCATCTGCACTTGATGAGGAAGTTGTGGCCTCTTCTTTTCACTGATGTGGATTTTACCATCATTATCCATGCCTCTAACCTGCGGCCTTGATTACTATAATACTCTGGACTTTGGACTACTTTTGAGCTTCAGCTGGTGAAGAATGCAGCAATCTTGCTTGCTTGTGGGTAGCCACTGCAGGAAGTATATTGTATCAGTGTTCCATCATAAAAAGCAATGGAACTGCACTTTAATGAAGCCACAGCAAGGCTGAGTATATTTGAGGAATCACTTGAATATTTAATAAGTCTAAATGGAAAGAAGATATGTTTTTTTTTTTTTCTTGCACTATTTTGCTATCTGTGGTTGAACAAAAGACACTAAATAAAAAACATTTTAGTTGAATTGTTATCATTTTCAACCCTATAGGCATTATACAGCAGAAAAGTTTTAGATTCACAGCAGGGCTTAAAGGCCCTTTTTTCCAAATTCAGTGTAAACTATTGCTAAGGAGTCAAGGCTACCATTAAAAAACACATATACCTGCCTTCAGCTGTTGGCACCAACTTCACGGAGAATGAAGAAGCAAAACACAAAAAGCATCTATCAATGTAGAAAAGGGAGTTATATAATCTGGTAAAAAAAATAATAAAAGCTATAAAAGGCAGGAAAAAGTCCTGTCATGACATTATCAAAGGCATTGACATTGCAAGGTGTGAAAACAGACATTTTTGGTGATTTCCTACAAACAGAAGGAGTAAACAACTACCTCACTTCAGGAAATCTTTATATATACCTACACATATATGGAATACATGCACTTAAATTAAATATATGTGTGTGTATATATATATATATATATATATATATATACACACACACACTACACACACATACTTTGTCAGTTTCCGTACTATACAGTCTCCACAAACACACAAATATATAGTTCTTGATTTCTCTCAAAGAACACTCCACACCTGCTTTTAAGATGCGTTTTTAGCCATTATATTGTCCAAGTACTTTGCTTTATAATATGAAAACATCTTACCAAATTTCATTTCCTCATTGTATTTTGTTTTCTGCTAATACGGAAATGCTACAATTATATCATCCACCTTGTTTCTACATATTCTTTTGTAGTTAGCAGTGCTCTGTTTTCATTTGTGACTGAAATTGACCAACAATATTTATAGATTTGGTGCATTCCCCTAGTTCATTAACTCACAAGCAACTGTTACTGAATTTACAGCTGTCCACTTTCAAAAACTTGTGGGCAGATAATTCTAATTATACTTGGTTATTCTGTTTTCATGAAGATTGACAGAATGTCCTAGAAGTAAGGGACAAGGTTTAGAACTAGAGTTTTAGCTGAGACCCTGAATCAGCTGTAGAGGTTGGGGCTTGGGGACAGAATTACATAGTGGTTTGGGTGTCAGATTGGTCACAAACCAAAATTCATTGCTCACTAGCTGTAAAATTTTGAACAAGTTAGATAACTCTAAAACTCAGGGCTTTTGTCTGTGAAATGATGATATTAATTATACTTGTATCAAGGATTTTGTGCACATTAAATAAGACATATTCATTGATGTCTGCCTAAGCACTCAATCATTTTAGCTATCATTGTTCATATAATCCTGTGTGAAATGAAAGGGATGTATCCTCTTACCTTTTAGGCTTCTCCAGTGTCAATATTGCACTCAAGAAGTAAAAAAAAAAATTGGATATTCAAGAGGTTCACTGTTGTTTAAAGCTGTTGTTTGAGTGATTAATACCCATAAGTCATTTATTTCATTCATTCTTTCTTTTTTAACTCAGTCAGCGATTCCTGAGTGTCTACGATAGGCTAGACAGTCGGCAAGGAGCTGAAGTTCGAATGATGTATAAGGCAGAACAGGTCTATGGCCTATGGAAATAGCCACAGGAAAACAGAAATTACAATAGTGCATCTCGATAGAGAAATGCACTTAACTCAGTCTTGGGAGTGACAGGGAGAAGAAAAGTCTTACAGAGGAGATAGAATCTCATCTCAATTTCAGAGGAAAACTATGTTATAACCAAAGGCGGCATTAGAGGTTAACAAGTCCACAGAATTAATTTTAGATTTGAGGCTAAGAGAGATTACACACATGGCCACACAGTCCAGAACTGGACATCGCAAGCTCCTTCTATTCCACAGCTTGTGCTCAAAATCATCTTTTCCAAGCCACAAGCTGTGTTGTTTTCCATAGATCTTAGAAAATGGGCCACGACCTTGAAACTTACATTTTGGAAAGTGTGGTCCCTAAGTCAGGCAGCCAACCCATCTGGGGAATGTTGAAAATCCTATAATTTCCACCCTTCCCTACAGTAATATTTCCCTTTCATTTGATAGTAAGGTGGCAATTAAAATAAAATGCAATACGGTACACAGGAAGAGCGTAGAAGCAAAACATGAGAGACTCCCAGTGGAAAAGGAGGGAAGCATATGGTATAGGTAATTAGCTTCTGTCTGTTTCATGCAGGCACATAAGTGAAGAGTTACATATAGCAATCTATTTATTTCTGAATGTTATAAGAAATTCACCTTATAGCCAGCACTGATTTTCAATAAATGTGTCATAAATAGCAGAGATCCTTTTCCCACTCTAATTTAACTTGGACAATTTCTTTATCCTACATTCACATTAAGCCCAGCGCTTTCCATACCTATCCTAAATATAAACGGTCACTATTGCAAAATAAAATTTAATGATTTTCTTCAATGATAAGAGAATTTTTTTCTACAATTTTATTGATTTTTCCAAGTCCATAGTAGCTAACTTGGTTTCCAGCTCATCAAATCCACCTGAATAGTGTTTTTGTTGTTGTTGTTGTATGTGTGCATGTGTGTGTGTGCACATGTGCGTGTGTGCGTGTGAGGTGTGTGAGAAATTGGCAATGCTTTTTTCATTGTCAAGGTTACAAGCAGGATGAGGCACTCAGCATGTATGAGTGAAGAACATGTCATAACATACTTTTATTCTAAGAAATATCAACCTGTTGAGAAGTTATCTCAATCAAAGTTAAATCCAAAAGTACAGTAGGAAAAAAGCCTATTTACTACCCTCCTAGGTAATACCTAATTAGGATGTATTAATAATTATGCATGCTTAGTACCATATAGACTGTTGTGAATTATGGTTGTCCCAATGTAATAAAAATTTAGTGAGGTTTTGTCTTACACTGTCAATTAAATAAACTTCTGGCCTACTTACTAAATTTTGATTTATGTTGCCTTCTTCTTACTTTTTACAAAAGTGAGAAATTACAGAGCTATCTTAACGTTGCAAAAGATTAATTGTCCTCAAAGCTAATTTTGTTTGCATGAAGTCTGAACAGCTGTAATTATGTTCACCTTCCCTAGTGAATATACCTAAGAAAATATTTCTAGGCAACAAGTTCCGTCATGGTACATTTAAGAGGCCAAAATAAATACAATGAAACACTAATTTCACTCTTTTCCTGAATGTTCTCTTGCAGTTCACATTCAAATTTCAAAGTCTTAGCAAAGTTTCTAAACTATTGGACTGCCAACATTTTACTTTTCTTTTCTTCCTTTATCTTCTTTGAAAAATTAGAAGAAAGTTTTTCTGTACAGATAATTATTTTTTGACTAATACCTTCTTTTCTACTTGAATGCAATGAGCTAATAACATGAAAAGAAAAAGTAAGATACATTTGAATGTCAAGTTCTCCTTTCAAAAGTTGAATCACAGTCTGTGAACTGAACTTAGTGATATGTTATCTGGGGTTATCCATTTTGTCATAAAAATCATAATATTGCAATCATCCTAAAATAGCTCAGTTGAAAATATTAGCTCAATGTCAGTTGTAAGAGGGCAAAATTTTTATGCTGACTCATTAGTGAGTATTTTTTTTTAAAGTATACATATGTCTAACAGACAAATAATAATTATTTACATTTATGGGTATGAAGTGATGTTTTGATATGTGTTTATAATACAGTACTTTAAATACTCTCATAGATACTACTCTACAATGGACATTTTGTTTTTGAGATGGAGTTTCACTCTGTTGTCCAGGATGCTGTGCAGTGGCAAGATCTTGGCTCACTACAACCTCTGCTTCCTGGGTTCAAGTGATTCTCTTGCTTCAGCCTCCTGAGGAACTAGAACTACAGGCGCTCACCAACACGTGGCTAATTTTTGTATTTTTAGTAGAGGCAAGAGTTTCAAATTGTTGGCCAAGCTGTTCTCAAATGACTGACCTCAAATGATCCAACCATTTTGGCTTCACAAAGTGCTGGGATTACAGGCTGAGTACCTAGCCGACAGCATTATTTTTAATTATTGTTTTCAATTATTAGACAAGAGGCTTAGGGATCTGTACCAATTTTTAAAACTTCATTCTGTTGTCTTTAGAAATGGGCAGAAAAATGCCAAAATTATTCATTCAGTTCCAGAGGCAGCTGCATTGAAAATACACTTCAAAAGTTTTCAAGAGATTTTTACTGCCTCGTGCTCTTAAAGCAGTTTTCACCTGCAGAGTCCTGTATTCTATAAAGTAGGCTCCTTTTAGCTCTGTGGGTGCAAAAAGAAAAAGAAAAGACTGGAAACAACAAGACTACATGAAAATGTAGACTTCAGAATAAATATTTACAGTTTAATAGACACCAGAACTAGGCATCAGCCAGAGTAAGTTAGAGAGTTCAAAGATGCCTTAGAGATTAATACAGAAAAGTCAAGGCCAGATGTCCCAGCCTTACTGAATGATAGGCAATCTTAGAGAAAAACAAAAACATGTCAGAATCTGATAGACTGAATTTAGATCTCAGTTTTTAACTTACCATATGACATTGAGGTAGTTATTCAAACTCCCTAAACTCACTAATCTTATTTTCAAATGAATATTGCAATATCCGTAAAATATTGTAATAAATAATTATAGGTTAACCTCCAGGCCACAATGATATAATTTCTCCTAGAGCTACACATAACTATCACACCCAATATTAAGGTTAAATGTTAGTACCTAAGTTTGTACATTTTGACGTTCCCTTCTCTCGGAACACAGAATATCTCACCTGTCTCAAGCTGAGCCAATGTACTTTTATTCCTGAAAGACTAGAATTTCATCTAAGGCATTAAACGTAGTTTGGCTTGACTCTTGAATTGACGTGATATAAGGCAGCCATTTTTTGCCATGTGTACAGGAAAGCAGAGAAAGCCATCTACAGACAAACATGAATCAGGCAGATACTCAGGGAGAGTTCATTGTGAGAGATTCAGAGAGACTGGAATATGGGCTGCTTGGGTTCTGGATGATTTCTTGTGCCCTGGTTTTAATCCTGTGTCTGGGTCTGCCCTTGACATATGTTCCCATGATGCACGTCTCTGTTCATATAATAAAATTTCCAGTTATGCCTAGGTTAGCACAAATTTATTTCCCAGCAAAAATAAAATAAAAAGCAAAAAGGAAACCAAACAAAAAACTCCAACAATTTTAGCTGAGAAAAATATCAACCTCAAGAAGTAACTGTGAAATTTAAATTAGGTAATTATAAATATCATGTAGTCTAATATCGGGCATAGAGTTTTAACGCCACCCATTTTTCAGTTGCCTACCAGAGCCAGGCGTCTATAGAACGTATGCAGATCATTCCATGTAAAATGTTGGCTGGTTAAGTGGTTATGTTTCCATCTTACCGATGAGACTAACTGAGGCATGGATAGATTTAATGACCTGGTCATAACCATACATCCATATATTTATTCAATACATATGTTACTAATACAAGGTAAGCATATGTCCATCATTTGAGATACTATGACAAATTAGTTAGAACTCATTTTTATCTTCAATGATTCGGCAAGGAGTGGGAAGAGTATGTTTTAAGGCTTTTACAAAACTGCTAAACTCAGGTTCTCTTCAGATATTCAATGTTTGCTATTTGTTTGGTGAAGAGTTTCTACATAGATAGAAGTCTCTTGAATTCTGAGATTTCTATATTAGTAATATATCACAAAGCATTTCAGTCATCAATTTAATTTTAGTAAATTTTCTCAGTCACTTGTTTTTGTAAGCCAAAAAAAAGTGACAAATTATGGTTCAGTTTTCACAATTTCAGAAAAGTTTTCTTTTCAAAAGCAGAAGTCCTTTTCACATCCCTTGTGTTGACAAAAGCTAACATTCATTGAATTGTTTCTGAATGCCAAACATTGCTAGAGGTAATTCCTATGCAGTTACTAGTCAATATTCTTAACACCTTCATGTGACCTTTTTTTATTTTTCAGTTTTCTGATGTTTCAGTAGAGGAAACTATACCACAAAGGGCTCATGGCTTGGTCAACATTGAATAGATAGTAGCGATGTAAAGATTTCAATTCAGATAGTATATGAGTACAGCTCATTCTCTTAACTACTCCTCCATTTTCCCTTAAAAAAATAGTGCAATCATGATCATACATACAGGAATTATTACACATGGAATAATAATCATGTGCCAAGTTAATGTTATATTTATCATATTATATATGTTGCAGTAACAACAGGAGTCAATGCTATCACTGGAAACAATTTTTAAGAAATTCCGTATATCAAAATTTAATGTAGATCTTGCCACTCCTCCACTACTTCAGACTATATCTGATTCATTTAAGTCCTGCTGAAATGTGACTTGAGTTTTATTAAAATGTGACTTCACATCCTTGACAAAAAGAACATGAAAATATAAATAAAAATAGAAACAGTTATCTTCATAAGAGTCATGAATGCAGATTAGATAATATTCCAATGTATTTTAAGCAAAAAGTATATTCAAAATTTAAGACAACAAACTTCATTTACCCCTTGCTATGATGTTCTCCAGCATGCTGGGATAGAGGAACAGCCCTGATATCTCTGTCTAACTTAAGGACCCTGATGATTTAGGTTAAATGTTATAACCTCTCCAAGCCTTCATTCTATCATCTGTAAATTAGAGAGGGCTAATAAATTGGCCACCAGGTTTCGGTTTGTATCATGATTCTATTTAGCTGACATTGGCTCTGTGTAGCACTGGAGCTTGAAAAATTTTGAGCTCCATATTGACTCAGAAAAAAAAAAAAGATCAATAAGAAGTCACAATTGAGAGGAGGGATTTGCAGAACGCTTCTGTTTTACTCAAGGTAAGTGAACTGCTGTATGTGATAGTCTCTGAAATGTGCATTGGTTCACATACAATTGATGTTTATTTCTAGGTCTCATGATAATATGGCACAAGTGAACAGGATTGTGGAAAAGCCCTTCCTGTGCATTTATTCAGTGACTCACCTGGTGAACATTATTTCAATTCTAGCTGGAATGGAGAAGAGATGTTGAGTGTCATTACCTGGGAGATTTCCATGAGCCAGGTCTGAAAAATGGCGGGCAACCCTTTTTAATTTCTATTATTTAGAATTTATTTCACATGGACAAATCTAACTGAAAGGGACACTAAAATCATAGTTTCTGTGTGTTATTAGGAAGAAAATGAAAATGTAGATTTTGGTAATTAGCTGTCAGTCTCTTTTCTGATATGTTAAACATCTTTATAATATTCATCTTTGTTTTAATTTGTGGTAGGCTCCCTTACTTACCTTGTTACAGATTTAAGTTATAGCTCTGCTTGGTCAATTTGAGGATTAGTTTTTTAATTTATTATGTGACAGTAATGACTAGCAAAGTGACCACATGTATAGTTTAGTCATAGGACATTAAAAAGTGTTGGATGAATGTTTCTAGATTGGTGTTAATTGGGTATCTTTGCGTTGATGAAATGATTTTCTATTTTTTAAATCTTTTTTTAACTTTAGTTTCAGGGTTACAAGTGAAGTTGTGTTACATAGGGAAATTTATGTCATGGGGGTTTGTGCATAGATTATTGCATCACCCAGGTATTAAATTTAGTACCCCTTTGTTATTTTTCCTGATCCCCTCCCACCTCCCACCCCATGCTCCCTGTAAAGCCCCAGTGTTTGTTGTCCCCCTCTAAGTGTCCATGTGTTCTCAACATTTATCTCCCACTTATAAGTGAGAATATGCTGTATTTCGTTTTCGATTCATGTGTTAGTTTGCTAAGGATAATGGCTTCCAGCACCATCCATGTCCCTGCAAAGGACATGAGCTCATTTTTTATGGCTGTGTAGTATTCCATGGTGTATATATGCCACATTTTCCTTATCCAGTCTATCACTGATGGGCATTTAGGTTGATTCCCTATCTGTGCTATTGTGAATAGTGCTGCAATGAACATATGTATGCATGTGTCTATATAAAATAATTCATATTCCTTTGGGTATATACTCAGTAATGGGGTTGCTGGGTCAAATGGTATTTCTGTCTTTAGGTCTTTGAGGAATTGCCACGTTGTCTTTCACAGTGGCTGCACTAACTTACACTCCTACCAACTGTGTGTAAGTGTTTCTTGTTCTCCACAACGTTCATTTTCTATATTTTCATTGGAATATAAACATCAGAGAGCAGGGACTTTTTCTATCTTGTGTCCAATGTATACCCTGCAGTTACAGCAGTGCCTGACACATAGAAAGTACTCAGTGAGTATTTATTGAATGGATATATACTTAGATAATAAACTATTGTTCTAGGTAGTGAATTCATGTAATGTTTCTTTAAAACTATTACCTATTGATATGGTTTTGCTCTGTGTCCCCACCCAAATCTCATGATGAATTGTAATCCCCATGTATCAAGAGAGGGACCTGGTAGGATGTAATTGGATCATGGGGGCAGATTTTCTCCTAGCTGTTCTCATGATAGTGAGTGGGTTCTCATGAGATTTCATGGTTTAAAGGTGTGTGGCACCTCCCCCTTCTCACTGTCTCCGTCTTGCTCTGCCATGGTAAGACACACTTCCTTCCCCATGGGTGTAAGTTTCCTGAGGCTTCCCAGTCATGCTTCCTGTTAAGCCTGCAGAACTTTGATTCAATTAAACCTCTTTTCTTTATAAATTACCCAGTCTAAGGTTGTTCTTTACAGCTGTGTGAGAGCAGAGTAATACAACCATAAAAATTCAACAGACATAGGACTACTTGCTAATATAATAAACTAGAACATCTTCAACCATTACATTTTCATTACTCCACTTCAGAATTAACACTATATGAGGCTATTTAATATCAAGAAGAAATAAATCATTGAAGGCCCACAATTGGACTAAGAACAATAATCATTAACACTGAATAGTAAAAGGTGACCATACATCACATTGTGCTTATGATAGCCACAGATTTCACCTGGAAATTGCATCATGAGACAAAATGAAATTCACAATTTCTCCCAGTTTAGGTAACAAATTACAGTACAAATTACAAAATGAAATTGTCCCAGTTTAGGTAACAAATTACAGTACTAGTAGTCCCAGTTTAGGTAACAAATTACTAGTACATTACTAGCAATAAGATTTTTGTTTTGCTTTATGTTTGCATTATAATGTATTTGAATCCTTCCTGATTTTTCCTGGATAGCTTTATTTTCATTGAAGCTTGTGGTCCTCAATAATTGGAATGACTTTTTTAAATAACAGACCTCCTGGGATAATCTGACCCTGTTCTTTGAAACATTGTGCTATTTTTATTTAAACATTTGTTAATAGGCTAACTTAACTGTTCTGGTTAAGAAGCAAAGTGAAATTCATTAAAATATGCTACTAAGCAGCACACTCAGATTTACTTGGCAACAGATTTCCCAAGAACTATTGTATCAGCTAGAAGATATGGCTAATGCCACTGTTGAAATTTCAAACATAAATCATAAAACCAGTGAATTGGCAATAGAGTTCCTAAGCACAAATGTGTCTAGTAGCAGCTATCGTTGACAATTGCAGCTGAAATTCCAAACACAGCTCATAACTACAGTGATTTAGGTCAGAACGTAATTCTTAACTGAATATTTTCTAATTTGTCTGAATGCTTTTTGGAAAACTTAAAAATAATCAATTGTTTTCAAATTGCGATGATATTAGAAGTGGGTTGTTTATTGAAATATCATAGATACACATATTTGGGGAGAACATGTGATATTTTGATACAAGTATACAATGTGTGATGATCAATCAGGGTAATTAGAATATTCATCACCTCAAACATTTATTATTTCTTTGTACTGGAAACATTAAAATTCTTCTAAAGAAGTAGTTTTTTTTTAAATTATTAGGATAATGTCTAGCTTAGGATCTAGTTCTTTAGCCAATTAAAAAGCAATTACCTGTCCTTTCTTTTGCAGTCTGTAAAACTATTATATTTACTACTATTATTATTCATTCTCCTTCCCTTCCTAGTACTCAAATACAGGCCATCTATGACACTAGGATTTACAGGTTTAACCTACTACTGCAATACCATTTATTTCCCCTTCCGTAGGCAAAGTCTACTCAGGCTTCTCTCCTTTTGAGAACTTTTATATTTCCACAGCTGGCAGAAATCTCACCTCTCTTAACTCTTTGCCTAAAGAACAGGTAGCACAGCTTTTAATTTTAAACAAAATTATTTTCTTTAATTACATGAATAACTACCCTGCATCAGGCATACTGCTTAATGTTTTTATACCCATTATCTCATTTGTTCATTATAATAATATTTTGAAATAGTTATTGTACTTTGTCTTTGTGTTATACACACCTGATCTTTTCCAAAAGAGCAAACATCCTTGAGGCCAGTAAGCATATGTTTACCCTAGGATGAATCTTGGCAGATGGTATGTGCTCAGTAAATAACTGTCAATGAAAAATTTGAAATCAGGAAGATACTATGTGATTTGTCTTAGTTATATATTGCTGCATTGCAGTGTTACCACAACCTTTGTGACTTAAAACAACACATTAATTATCTCATGCTTTCTGTGGGTAAGAAACTCTGGGTTTCCCTAGCAGGGCTCTCTACTTCAGGTTCTCACAAAGCTGCAGTCAGTGACAGTGAGGGCTGTGGTCTCATCTGAGCTTGACTGGGGATGAGGGGATAATCTACTTCTCCAAGCTCAGGTGACTGTTGGCAACTTCCAGTTCTTATCATGTTGGAGAACTGAAAAACTCAGTATCTTGCTGTCTGCCAGCCAGAGGCTTATATCAATTTCTTGCCATGTGTGCCTTCTCAAAATAGACCCTCGCTTTCTCAAAGCTAGCAAGCTAGGGAGTCTTAGGAAGACAGATGTTATAACTCATGTGTTGTGATCATATGCACATACACACATCTCTCTATTGTTGTATTTTGTTAGTTAGAAGCAAATCACAGTTCAGACCTACACTCAAGAGAGGGAAATTATGTGTGCAGGGTTATGACCACTTCAGGGTTTTGTCATCATACAATTTTACTAGCAAGTTTTCTAAAAGGAAACTTGTTTAATTGCAACAGAGTGTTTATCAGAAAGGGCCACTTTAAAAAAAAAGTGAGTGAGAAGTTTTAAAATCTGCAAATTTAATGTATTTCTGGTTTAAGAAGAGGGTGGGGTGGTTTTTGAGGTTAGGTTTGCTCTACAGAAACTGACTACTCTCTCCATATCCTTTACAGTGCGTGGACACACTACTGAAATATTTATATCACTTGCATAACTGCATCTAGAAATTATATATTGGACATAATCTAGTTGACCACATTTTATTTTTACCTTTTATTTTAAAAGCATTTTTGGCAACTTGATCTACCTGCCTTTCATGGTCCAAGGCACGTCAGCACTGTAGCTTGCCAAGTAGCCAAATTCATCTTAAATTATAGCATGATAGGTTCAAGGGAATATATATCCTTGAAAGGAAGTCAGATTAGTATGTCTGAATCTTTATATGACTTCTCAACTACCTTTATGGTTTAAATTACAGCTGATACAATTTCTCATGGAGTAATACTAAAAATCATAAAGTAATATGCAGATCCACGTGAATTCTCATTTATGATTTTTTGTACTCCTATGATATTTCCATGTTTAGTAAAGTATCATTACACATTTCAGTACAGTTTTACTGAAGCAGGAAATTAATTTTAAGTTTCATAAAATTCTTCCCTTTCTATCTGTCTTCATATCTCCTTTCCAATATTGCTAACACCAAGATATTTGTAGCTAAATAAAGGTAAGTGCCAACTACCAATTCCAGTTCCTTCCCTTGCTAGTTGTCTGGTCTTGAAAATCCACATAATCATTTGAGCGTCTATGTCCTCATCTGTTAAACAAAGAGGAAAGAGAAAGGATAATTATACCTGCCTCACAGGGTGGGGTGAGGATTAAATAAGATTAAGTATGTAATGTACTTAGCAGTTCCCAGCACTAGGTCAGCATGCAGTCCATTTAAATTTCTTCCTCCCATTTCACATTGTTGAATCTTTTGCACAGTTTAAAAATTGCGATTTCAATGGCATTCCTTCTCCAAATAAAGTTTATGCATCCATAAAGCTCTTTCTAAAACTGGATTGACTATGATCACTACAATCACTCATGCACATTGACGTCAATCTTCAGTTAATGTTTTTCAATATGTTTTTGATAATTGATGCTAAATGGCTCATCGCTGGATTTCATTTGAATTCTTGTTTGGTAATTTCCTTTCTGTCTAAATGAAATTTGAGTTACCAGTTGCCTACATTTATGAAAGTTTGTGCTGTTGTAGATTCATTTTATTATACTTATAGTAAGCCCTTGAAACATCATATTGAAGGAATTGATAAAGACTTTTGTTTCATATCTCCATCAAATATTTCATGAGCATCTGCTAGGTACAAGTCACTTTGGAGACAACAAAGGAAAAAGAGCAATTTTAGGAACAATATTATTTTTAATACTTATTGAGTGCTTATTGTGTAGTAGGTACTCTTTTAAGTAACGTATTTATTTTTTCACTTAAACCTTAATCATCCCTTAAGGTAGGTGCTATTTTCACCATTTTATGCATGAGAAAATTGAAAGTCAAAGAAATTAAATAACTTGTTGGTTACATAACTAACAATGGACAAAGCCAGAATTCAAACCCAGGATGTCTAACTGCAGAATTCTTTGCTTCCATTAATGGACAAAGGCTTACACCTGGACACTGGTGATCTGCTACTGTATTTCAAATGTCTTTTAGCCCATTTGTTAGATACAACATTTTAATCACTTTTTAAGTGCATTTTCTCCAGCCAAGAGAGAAGAGATCTTGTGAAAATACCGTTAGAAAGTTATGTTGGGCCAGGCATAATGGTCCATGCCTGTAATCCCAGCTACTCCTGGGGAGGCAGAGGAAGGAGGATCACTTGAGCCTAGTTCAAGGCTGCAGTGAACTATGATCACACCACTGTACTCCAGCCTGGGCAACAGAACAAGATCCCGTCTCTAAAATAAAATAAAGGGAAGTTACATGGGATGACCCCATGTGACCACTCCACTGTGAGTCAGAAGGCCCTTTTCCAGTGCTCCTCCGTTGTTAATGCAATTTCTCTGAAGATTAGAGGCCTTCACTGAGGTGCTAAGAGTGATCTGGTTGGCGTCAGCCATTGGTTCATGTTTCTCACTTGTGGTGAACAAGCCTATTGAAGACTCTGAGTGTGGAGTGGGCATGGGTAGTGGTTTTGTTCCCTTGCTTCTTCCTGATGCCTTCAGACTAACAGGAGATATCAACCTGGCATTTGGGTCTATTCTGCAGACTCAATCTTTCATTGGGACTGTCATTCCAAGATGATTCCTAAGGGATAGGGAGCTTAGAATGTGCCACCCTTGCCTTTATGAGAAAGCCAACTCCTTTACATTAACTCAAAATCGGTTCGAAACTTTGGTTAGAAAAAAAGGTGCTACTTATTTGCCTTTAAATAGACCTCATGCAGCAGTCTGCTAGGGCTGCCATAAAAAAATACCACAGGCTGGTTGCTTAAACAACAGAAATTCATTTTCTCACACTTCCGGATGCTGAAAGTCTAAGATGCATGTAATGGCAGGTTTAGTTTCTTCTAAGCCTTCTCTACTTACCTTGGAGATGGCTGACTTTTTTCTGGGCCTTCCAGTGTCCCTTGCTCTATGCACAGGCATCCCTGATATCTCTTCCTCTTCCAATAAGGACACCAGTCATGTTGGATGAGGACCCACTATAGGGCTCATTTAAGCTTAATTACTTGCTTAAAATCCCTATCTGCAAAGATAGTAATGTTGAGGGTTAGAGCTTCCACATATAAATCTGTGATTGGGGTGAAGGGCACAATTCAGTCTATAATACCCCATCTATGAGCTCTGGCTGGACTCATTTTGGAGTAAACCACTTTGAAAAATTAGAGCAAGTCATTGCTGAAAAGGCTAACTTTGTTTTTTCTTCAACCAATAAACATCACATTTTCTAAACTTTTCTTCAAAATAAATATTTATTGAAATAATAGCTAATATTTACTGATTGCTTATGTGTATAGCAGAAATGCATCAACTCAGTGACTCTTTATTACAACCCTCTTTCTTGGGTCCTTTTATTAACCTATTTTACAAAGTAAAAGTATAATAGAGAGGTAAAATAACTTGTCCACATTTTTACTACCCACAATGGTTCTAAAACATGAACTCAGATTCTGTGTCCAGCGGTAATCAGATAACTGATATAGGCTGAATGTATTGGTACTTTCTTGATAATTACTTTCTATTTGTAATTATAGATATGTAAAATACAGACATTGATGTATTTTTGACATAATTATTTGTATCATTTGGTTTTGTCAAAATATGAACTCAGATTTTGTGTCCAAACACACTCACACAACCTGATACTATGCTAAATGTCTTGTACTTGCTTGAAATGTACTTTGATAGGAGTACATTTGTGACTGGGCATGGTGGCTCAAGCCTGTAATCTCAGCACTTTGGGCGATAGAGGGGGGTGGATTACCTAAGGTCACGAGTTCAAGACTAGCCTGGGCAACTTGGTAGGACCTCATTTCTACTAAAAATACAAAAATTAGCTGGGCATGGTGACACATGCCTGTAATCCCAGCTACTCAGGAGGCTGAGGCAGCAGAGTCACTTGAGCCAGAGAGGCAGAGGTTGCAGTGAGTTGAGATCATTCTACTGCACTCCAGCCTGGGTGACAAAGTGAGACTCTTAAAAAAAAAAAAAGTGCATTTTTCATGTTAGAAATGTAAAAGAGAAACTGATGTATTTTGAAGTAATTATTTATACAATTTTTTTTCATTGAAAAATTCACCAGAAGTGGAGATTATTAATCCAGTTAGGCAGCTCCCCCTTGTTCAGGCTGATGGAGTACTGCTAGTTACAGTTATTACCCTGGTTCCTGTTTACCAGCCAAGAAGACTTTGGTTACAAGGTCCTTGGGTGGATCCCAGGACAGTGGCAGATTCACTGGTGAGAAGGTATCTTAATAGGTGAAATGAGATACTCTAGCAAAAGAGACACTGCAGAAACACCTAGACATTATGAGGATGAGCCAAGATGAACAGATGATCTAATCCACACCGTGAAAACAGCATTCCGAGTCAGGGCTGCTTCTGACCAGTTTGTGAAAAAGAGGTCTTGTTCTCAAGTTCACTCAGAGACAGGGGCAGCTACATTCAACATATTTTGTGAGTGCCTGTGAAGTAATGTTAATTAAAAAAATGTTGAATTTCGTTTGTCAAAGACTGATAATCTTGAGACAGTTGAAGCCATTAGAGGAAGGGAACCATATTTAATGTTCAGTTGTTTTTCAAAAACATTTAAAAGTAAATCCTATATTAAAAATTACAGTCTCCCTAACATTTAACATCCTATATTTTCTAAAAAGCAAACATTACTGAATTACCAGAAAGTTGTTTTCTTAAAAGTTTAAGTCATGAATAAAGTGTGGTTGAAAATAATGCTTATTTTCCTAATAGCCTATATTCCCAGCACTGGGATGGAGCAGATTAATTTGTCAGTTGGCACTAGCTATTCCCTGTTTCAGTTTGGAATTGTTCTAGGATCTTCTGTAAGAATATATTGATAAATATATTTTAGATCTTATTCTCAAAAATATTTAAAGCTTCGCTGGCAAGATAATAAATAAATAATAAAAATTGTTAAGATTTTTGGGGAAAATACTTGGCATTTATTAAATCATTTAATTGTTAAAACAACCAAATTTCTCTTTTTATTCCCATTTTGTAAATGAAGGCACTGAGTCCCAGTGAAATTTAACATTTTGCTCTAGGTTACATGGCAAAAAAAATTTCTGTCAACTATGTTTCAAATCCTGGTATATTAGTTTCCTAGGGCTATCATAACAAATTGCTGTGACTCAGTGGCTTAAAATAACAGAAACTTATTCTCTCACAGCTCTGAAAACCAGAAGTCTGAAATGAAGGTGTTAACAGAGGCACACTTAACGCTTTAAGGAGAATCCTTCCATGCAGCTTCTAGCTTCTGGTCATTGTCAATATTCCCTGTAGCTGCATCACTCAAATGCTTGTCTTGTCTTCATATGACCTACTACTTGACTTTCTTTAACTTCTCTTCTTCTGTCTCCTATAAGGACACATGCCGTTGGATAGGGTCCAACCAGACAATCCAGGATGATTTCATATTAAAATCCTTAATGTGATTACATCTGCTAAACTCTTTTGTATTTTTTAATATAATCACATTCATAGTTTATAGGAGGTTAGGATGTGAACATACCTTTTTAGGAAACATCATCAATCTGTTACGCCCAAGCTTCTGGGCGCAATGCCATTGCTGTAACTCTCTATGTTTAGTAAATACATTGAATGGCATAGTAAGATACCTCTTAGTGGAACCGAGTAGTAGAGAAGGTACAATCTTTGGTATCAGGCAGAAAGGAGTTTGTGTTTCGGCTTTACTGTCATCAGTTGGTTTTCCTCCTTCTTGATATCAGTTTTTTTTTTTTTTAATCTACGAAATGGGCTTTATACTTTCTGCCACATTATTTGATGATGATATAAATACATAAATAAAATCAGGTCTGACATTTTAGCAGATAGATACAAAAAGTTATAGTTCCTTTACTTCCCAGGAGCAAAACAAATTTGCAAAAACGGGAAAATGAGGAAGAATTAAACTCTAAATGAGAATCAAGAGTAAAATTGTGGAGGGAGTGATAGTCAAGATATGTCTTGATGGATTGGTTGACTTTCTGCAAATCAGGACTGAGTGAAGTGCTCTCTAGAAAAAGTAAAAGATAATTCATTTTGAAAAAACAGAGTATTTTTACAGGAGCATCATAGAAAATAATTTCAGTCTGGAAAAATGGATTGATACTGTACTGAGGAGGACCTTCAGTCAAGGAGATAAGCTTGTACAGAAGTCTGAGTAATTTGCTATAAAGTTCTGAGGCAGATGTGTTAATATAGTAAGTTTTATTTTTAGCAACAACATTTTATATTGTAGAATTAACATTATTGATATAGAAAAAAATATCAATATTTAAAACTACAGAAAATGAACAGAAATCCAAAATAATAATTTCATAGAAGGGAAAATTCTTATAGCCAATGAGTATATGTTGACATTCGACATAGTGTATTGATAGCATTGTAGAAAAAAAAATGGAAACTATTTACAATAAGAGTGTGCAATTAAAACCACATGACACTACTAGCAGGGAATAAAGATGTGAAAATCTCCAGCAAGTGAGTGCAACGAGAATCCTTATACCCTGATCATCGAAGCATACACTTAAATATTTGGGAAATATTTTGTCATTCTCCCAGATTCCTGTCTCAGAAAAAATGTATGCACATTTATATCAGGATACATGTATAAAACTGATCTTAATATAATTGTTAATGATACTTTCAAATTTGAAATATCTCAAATGATTATCAAAGTAAAAAGGTCTGCTAAACAATGTTGAATAGTGTATGGATTACTATATAACAATGAAAATGACAGAACTGCAAACACACACGGATGCACACACAACACGGATAGGACTCAACATGAGGGGGAAAGGAACACATTACCAAAGAACACACACAGTGTGAGTCTATTTATATAAATCCCAATTACAGAAAAAATAAACTGTATATCTTTTAGGATGGGTACATAAATTAGAAAATTATCAAGAAAAACAATAAATTCAGATTTTAACAAAAATATCATATTAATAGTCATGTGTAGGAGAGAGAAAGTGAGGAATAACTGGGTTGAGGCACTGTGCCTTCCAAGGAATGAGCAAAATTCTGTGCTTCTTCCTTAAAATTTCAGTAGTATTTTCACATGCTCGCTTTAGCCTACCTACTCATTAGGCTTTGCATATGTGTGTGTGCTAATGCATGTGGATGTACTTGCATATGATCTGGAAATCCTTTTGTATGAATGTCTCCAATTTTTTAAATTACATAAAAAAGCAATCCATTTGACATAATAGTATAGTGGAATTTTGGAGTTAAAAATAAGCAATCTCCTATTTTGCAGGCAGTAACTGGCTTCAATAAGAGACTTTGTAACTTATCTAATGTTAATAAAGAAGGAGTCATGACTCTTCCCACAATTATGTCTTATATTTCAAAAAGTGGGAAATTTTATAAATTGTATATTATAAATGGTATTTTGGTTTTCACGTTGATGAATGCAAATTTCTCTGATTAATAGAACAAAAAGCCATTTCTATGTCTGTAGTGACTTTTTTCCCCTCTTTTCCTTCCTCATCCTTTTCTTCCTTGGTTATTTGTATGTACTTGACCCTTGTCAAGAAAAGAAAAGAAAAGGCAAAAGAAAGAAGAAGAAAAAGACTTCTCCCTATTCCACCAGAGTTTAAAGGAATTAAAATAAAATCAAGTTATCTAATTTGTTCATGAGGGTGTATATTCCAGGAAGTGAGTGGAAGTCCCTGGAATTTTATAAGATGTGATTCAGATTCAGGAAAAATATTTAAATAACTCTTAAACTACTTAAGGATTACTAAGCATAGAATAGTTCACACATGCACACACACACACACACACACACACACACACACAATTTCAATGTTATAATTCTAACATTGTACCTGTTAGCATGATTAGATTTCACTTCATCATTGTAGAACTTGCTTTCTGTGGTATGTCTGGTTATTTGTTTGACAAGAATTTTTGGCAGTGTATTGAAAGTTTAATAGCCAAACATGTGGGAGAGTAAGAGATTTTCCATCTGTTAATTGAGAAAGCTAAAAGAAAGAAATGCTATTGCACAATTCTGAAACAGGGTGAATTATTCAAAATATTTCATTGGGTGACTTCCATCATATTTGGTATACAACAGATTTGGTACTTTCTTGTCTACTGAAAAACTAATATATTGTTTCTTCTTTAAAAATTCAATAGGATTGTAGTTTTGTTCAAGTGAGGTTATTTGTTACTTTTGCCATGGGTCAGAGATGTAAATAGTCAAGTTCAGGTGAAGAGCATTGACCTGGATGCAGAGTACACTGAGGGGGCAGAATGAGGGCCGGGAGAAATTGTGGGGAAAGAAATGGTTGGAGTTCTTGATTAAAGAGTACAATTGGATCAACATGGAGTTGTGTATTTTCTGTCTTCATTTGGCCAGTAAGAGGAAATGAAGATCTATGTCAAAAAAAAAAAGAGTACTTTAAATGTTTTATCACTTTGCCTTTATAGAGTTTATTTAGAGACTACAAGGTGAAATAAATTCAGAGCTAGTGTAGGACGTGACTTTATTTTTTTTTAATTTATAACTGAAGAAGCTGTATTCGATGACACTGGCGCATTCCCCTACAGCTATAAATCACTACATTTCCATTTCCTAGGCAGTTTAACATCTAATACTTTTCCCCCTCATTTGCTATAAATGAAGAATCCTCATTGCTATAAATTACACATGCTCCCACAGCACAAAATCAATAGAAAACATCTTTAATTTAATGCCTTGATTATCAAGAAATTATTGACACAAGTGAATCTCAACTGCAAGGGGGCAGGCATCTGCAATCCCAGCTACTTGGAAGGCTGAAGCAGGAGAATCCCTTGAACCCAGGGGCAGAGTTTGCAGTCACCCAAGATTGCGTCACTGCACTCCAGCCTGGGACAGAGTGAGACTCTGTCTCAAAAAGTAATAATAATAATAACCCTTGAATCACTTCCACCGAAAAAACTAAAACCATACAATTTAATTTAATTTTTATTTTTAAAATTTTCATGGAAATAGAGTAGGTGTATCTATACGGGGATATATTAGATGTTTTGACAGAGGCATGCAATTTGAAATAAAGCACATCAGGAATGGAATTTTCATCCTCTCAAGCATTTATCCTTTGAGTAACAAACAATCAAATTACACTCTAAATTATTTTAAAAGGTAAAATTATTATTGACTATAGTCACTTTATTGTGCTGTCAAATATTAGATCTTATCCCTTATTTCTCACCATTTTTCTGTACCCATTACCATCCCCGTCTACCCGGCAGCCCAGTTTTAATATTGATAATATAGCATTGCTCCAGAATGAATTCCCTGGATGACTGGCAGATGTGATAAGGCATTCTAGAAAGACTGGAGAGAACTTATTAAAAATTATACTCAGGATAATATTATATAACAATAAGAGAACACACAATTGATTCACTGGATAAATGTGGTATTTTCAGCATAGCAAATGAGGACCTGAAATGAGTTTTTAAAGTTACATAAAATAGAAGAAATACAATGAGATACTCATATGAAGATGTCAAGCTCAGAGGATCTATCTCTTGGAGGAAAATATTTCATGTTGGGGGAAGATGGAAAGTATGGAGGGATGGAAATAGTCAAGGCACAATGTTAAGAAGTCAAAGGTTTGAATCTTATTTCTGCCTTGTAGAGGAGAAATGTAATTTTTTTTCTTTGTTTTTCTTTTGTGACTTCCTAGAATCCCCTCTGTTATTCTGACTTAAGTTCTATGTAATTTTTTTTTTGTGTGGCATGATTGCCTCCTACTTTATGTGTTAGTGAGGGAAGATCGTTCTAGTGAATATCCTCCACCCTGGCTGTAAAGGATTCAAAATACACATTTTCTGTCCTGTCACAGCCAGAGTCAAGCAGATAATCCAAGGAGCAACAAGAAATGTTCTCCATGGCTTTTAACACAGTGACCTGAAATGGGAAGAGACATGGAGCTCAAAAGAGATGACGTATGTGGATGTGATATATAAAATATTGGCTCAAATATTATGTTTGAAAAATTATGCAATCAGTGCTTCCTCCTTGAAGCTGACATCTGTGCACACTTCAGGGCAAAGCAAAATAAATTAAGGATGGTCTGTAGCCATTTTAATGGGCAATGTGAGAACAGGTAGAAACTTTTAAAAGTACTGGCTCTACTTCACTGCTTATGTCTACACTGGTGCATGGTCACTTGCTTTCCCAACAAACCAAAAAAAGTGAGCCTGTGATGGGATTAACAGAGCAGTGCTATCCTGAAAGACTACTGGGTATTTTTTAAACTATCCCTTGTCATATTTATTGATAGTTTTTGTAAATATTATCAGAGATATACTACTTGTAATGATCAGTTATTAAGGAGAGATAGGGATTCAGCTTCAAGTTACTGTATAAACATTCTTTTTTTCTAATTTGTCGTTAAATTTCTTACTCCTCTGGATCACTTAACTACAAAATGTAAGATTTTAATCCAAAGTGACCTAAATAAAACTTTCAGAAAAACTCTTTTCTGATTCTACTGTTATTTATAACACTTTCTGTGATGCACCAAAGACTTTAGCAATCTCATATGAAAATATAAGTAACAAATTCATGCCTACAGTTTAAACAATGACTTTAAAGTGGTGGGCGTGTTCAGTTGGTTTGGATCAATAAAGTAAGCCCTTTTCCATCATCACCTAGAGACCTCATAAATATCAGCATATTTTCACATATTTAGGTTATTAATCATCAAACGTCAATTCACTTTATTTGTCATACCAAAATTGAATATTACTCCCTGCTTTTAGGAAGACATGTCTTATCTCACCAGAGTCTTAAATAAATGCACAGTTAGGTCAAGGTGAACCGCAGCTGAAGGTGGGCAGATGGATCTTTCCTATCTCTTCTACTTTGATTACCATACAAATAGGCAGACACATATTTTTCCTCTTCACCTTTGAGGCGAACAAGATGCAGGGAGCAAAATTGTAGGCAATGAAGCATGCCATCTGGTAGGAATATGCTGGAAACTCTTTAGCTTTCTCGTTTCAACAAAAGTAAAAGTAAAAATGTATTAATTCAGCTTCTTGCTTGGCTGAGAAATAAATTCCACAAGTCTCAAATTACATCTGGCTTACTACATGTCTGGCTCTAACATGTACAATGAAAGCCAGACAATTTGGATGAAAATATTGTTCCTCTCTGCAATTTTAGCAATTGGCGGGAAGAAGAGTGTTATTCCACTTTTAAATTTAGAGTTCCTCCCTCTTATGTTTCACATTACTGATCTGGAATGCATACGCATAGTCTGTCTGTTTGGGCTGTTCCTTGGGTGGTGGACTAAGGAATAAAGATCCATTTCTAAGGAGGAGAGTGTCATGATGGGAAAGATTATTCTCCAAAGTCAATACCCCTGTCAGTGAGATCCCATGCTGAGATCATCATGATACCAGCGCTCCGCGCTTGCACTGAAAATATCTCTAAATCTCCTTTTGCCGTGTAACTGCTTTGGAAGCTATCGTGATACCGATACCCAATTACTATACAATTTGAAGTATAATCTTTTTCCTATTCTCTTTTTTATACTTCTGCAAGCAAAGTATAAGTATTTTTAGGGCAAGAATCATGCTAACACTCATTTTATGTTCCCTTCAGTGTCTCATACCATCTTTAATTTACAAGAAGCATCCGAACAACTATGCTGCTGATGAAAATGAATGGAAGCCTCTAAGTGGTTTCCTCATGCCACAAGACAGCTGCCACAGCTCCATACGTCTAATCCATATTTGAAACAAGAAAAAGCAGGGTCATGGCATCCTCGTCTACCCCTTTCATCAGAAATAGCAAAAGTGTTTCTGGAAGTTCCCCACCAACAAATGTCCACTCAGGTATTATTGGCCAGAATTATATTATGTCACATGGTCACCATACAAGGGAAGGAGAGAAATGTGTTTATTTTTCTAGCCTCTATAATGGATGTTAAGTAAATGAGTTTAGAAATAAATGTTGGGTGTTGATGCTGCAAGGATGAAAAGCACTTCCTAAACAGTCAAGACTCAATAAATTATGGTGGCCCCTAGATATTAATTTGTGGCAAAAAACTTACTTGGTTCATAAAAATGAACAAAATATGATTTTATATTCTTAAAGAAATAGAAAAATGCACCTATTTAAGTTAACCACCTTTAAGGCATTACTGAACAAATTTAAATTCCACATTTCCTATTGTTTACTTTTGGTGGGATGGGGAGGACTATGCATTTGTATTCATAATGTAGCATATATTATGATTTCTAATATTTATGTCTTGGCAGTATTAAGTATAATAAATTAACATAATTCATATCTTAAATGGAAATTTAAACACGAATCTCAAGAAAGTTATTTAAAAATGGTTATGATTTTAATAGGAATAAATCTGGTGCTCGCCAGACTCAAAAATGCAAACCAGGTGTCATCGATATTTGTTCAAGGCTATTACCTGTAAACGCATGCTTTGACTTGGCACTATAATAGTGGTTGCCCCAGGATCTAAGCTATGTCACATTGGGGTAGTAGGATCCTCTCTGGAAGTACAACCTATCTTGGTCTAGGGTTAAGGGACATCCCAGGAAAGAATGAATCAAGAGTAAACCCCAGAGATTAAAGTCCAAAACCAGGCCACAGTAGGAACACTTTTACTGAAATGGCCTGCCAAAAAGCAAATTAAATATATCTATCTTTTGGCAACACTAGAGTGTAGAGCAAAAACCATGCTCTGTTGTAAATAATCACATGTATTTGGGATACCTGCATCTTCATCTACTAGCTATCAGACTTTAAACAAGTTGCTTAATTTCTCTAAATCCTAATGTCCTTAACATGTAATGGGAAAGGAAGGTGTAATTTTTAGATTGCAGTGAGAATTAGAGAAAATAAAACGAAAATATTTTATGGATTAATTTTTTTATTTCTTTTCTTTTTTTTCATTTTTTTGATTAATTTTGTTTATAGTTAATTGTCCTATTTGGGGTTTGTCTTCAAGTGATTAGTTAGATTTAGTTAGTTCATATGGGAGACTGATTCAGAGAAAAAATGCAGGAATCAGGGATTACATGGTTTGCCTGTGTCACTACCTAAATTTCATCTTGAATTGTAGTTCCCTTAATCCCCTTCTGTCATGAGAGGGACTATGTGGGAGGTAATTGAACCATGGGGGTGGTTAACCCTATGCTGCTGCTCTTCAGATAGTGAGTGAGTGCCCATAAGATCCGATGGTTTTCTAAGGGGCCTTTTGCTCGGCACTTCTCCTTGCTGCTGTCATGTGAAGAAGGACATGCTTGAATGTCCTTCCAGCATGATTGTGTTTCCTGAGGCCTCCCCAGCCCTGCTGAACTGTGATTCCATTAAACCTCTTTTCTTTATAAATCACCCAGTCTTGGGCATGTCCTGATAGCAGCATGAGAATGGACTAACACAAGGGAGAATGAGAGGCTGAGGGAGAAGAAAGAATATTCAATACAAGGATGCATTATAACATTGACAACTGTGGGCTACAGGCACTTGGCTTGGCTTGGATTGTGTCTGGGACTGCCTAGGTAGAGTATGAATGGCCCAAAATGGTGTAAAATGCTGAATCACTCATCCATTGATTTTCATTTACTACTGGAGTATTGCAACTTACCCCTTGTAATTCCAGGTATACTTGTGCTTGAGGACTTAGTAAACTGAGCAGACAAAGCAGGCTCCTTTTAGGTAGAACCTCTAAGAGCAGACAGCAGACAGATGCAGGGTGTATGCTTCAGGTAAATGCTGTCAGGAATCCATGAATCTGAGCTCCTAGGAAACAACTTTGTTGCTGTTGCTGCTGGACTCAGAGACAGGCCACCAGGATGGGATTTTCAGTGAATGTCAGCTACAGTTGCCAATTAAGTTAGCTATGATTAGACTGGTTAAATAAAAGTATATAAACTATTTTTCAGTAGTAATAACAGGACACAATTAAGAAATTAAAAGTTATAAGAATTGAGACAAACAGGAAATATCAAAGTGCTCAGGAAAAATACCTTCAATAATGCAATGTGCTGAGCAGAGCCTCTACCTGGTGTAATTTGCCTCTGTTGTGGCAATATATTCATCTTCATAAAGTGGCAGAATTAATGAGTTGCTGCGTCACCTTGGGTCTTTACATAATTCAGTTGTTGTTTTAGTGACCCATTTCATTATAATGTATATGGTAAAGCACTATTTCCAACCCTATTTCTACTTGGAAATGCTAACGGTTTGATTTCACTTAGAGCAGAGCAGCAGAACTATTCTACCAAATGATTCTCACCTTCTTTTCCAGATGTTCTATATGATAGACCTACCCCTAAACCTCATCCCGAATATCTCTATCTTTTTTTCATTATCAATATTACCCTTGAAGCCCAAGGCCTCTCTAATGCAGACTGCTTTCACTCAGGCCATCAGCCATCCTTTCTCCGAAAACATACTACAATGATATTTTGAAAACATATCATTATTGCTCAAACCCATGTCAGATATCTTCATTGAACGAAATCTCTTCATTGAATGTTTAGTAAAATCAAATTTTCTTTTACCACCATAATCTATATTACCTGTCCCCAGATTACCTCTATGACCTTGGTCCTTGTCACCTATGACGATTCAGCCACAAAAACTTGTTTCTGTGCACTGACTCCCCAAAGGCATGACCACATTGAGAACTTTTCACTTGCTGTTTTTTCCTTTGTGAAATTTTTTTTTCCATAATTATGGCTGCTTCCTTCTTATCATTCACATCTCAGCCTAAAGGGCAGTTTTTTAGTGAGGGCTTGGCTAGCTACCCAAAAAAAAAGCACACGCCCTGTCAAGATATATCAAATCACATTAATTCCCTGCATAACACCAATTGCTATTATCAGTTTTTTCTTGCTGGTGTATTTGTTTATTCATTTCCCAATTTCCCTTACTATGGTACATACCATATGAGAGCAGCACTTTTTATCTTGCTCAAGGCTTTATCCTCAGTAACTAGAGCAGTTTTTGGAACATCTAATCTGTTCAATAACTATTTGTTACATTTATGGATGAATAAATGAACATAGTGGACAGTAGATGTATTTTGAAATGTGTTTCTAAAAAGTCATGGTCTTCAGTGCCCAAATGTAGACATCATACAAAGTAGATTTAAGGGTCCTAAAGATTTTCTCCAAGAAATGAGGAGAAATTTACTCATTTCTAAGCTTACTTTAGAAATCCAGATGATCCTTCAATTTAGAGACAATCCTTTCCCTCCCTCTCTTTTCAATGGCTTCAATATCCCACATGCATACTGCAGTCCACCGTTACCATGGTCAATTAGCTGGTGTTCATCCATTCTTGTTGTTTGTGATCTTCCATGAGATGAGTACAGAAATTGAGAATGCACATTCAGGAACTTTTGTAGCTATTTGACATAACTGTACATCAAAGTTCATAACCATTTTTCTAATAATTATTTTACTGATTTTAAAAGAGTATTAATTAGCTATATATGGGTGAATAAAAACCAGTTCTTCATGTCAAAGAGTTTGAGTAGCTGCTATAGACTCAGAGTATAGATGAAGCTCAGAGAAGGCTCATGAAGTCCAGTGCTAACTTACAGCCACGTGGATCAGAATTTTCAGATAATTATCTAGTGAAAAGTTTTTCAAACTTAAGAGAATAGGACTTTTTAAAGAAAATCAAATACTCCTAGACCTCTAATACGTACTTAAATCATTTATAATAGCTTAACTTCGAACAAAAACACATAAACTCCTTATGTTTATAGTTCTTAAGCAACCATAGAGCCAAAATACTTTAAATATCAAATTACAAAACTAATAAAAATTTGAGTAATTAATAATGAAGTATAGTAATATGTTTCACTGAAATTAAATTGATTCTTAAATGGGATATGATGTCAACTGCTATGATACAGGTTTTAGTGAGGACAGAAATTTCCAAAGCAGGGGTTGGGAAAATTGTTTTGTAAAAGGCAACTAACAAATATCTTAGGTTTTGTTGGCCATATATTCTGTTTTGCAACTACTTAATGCTGCCATTGTGGTGTGAAAATAGCCACAGACACAACACAAAAGAAAACTGGATGTGACTGTATCAATAAAACTTTATTTAGAAAATAATCCAGTGATAGAATCTCCCCTCACCACCTGCTTAGGTTCTAGAGTATATTAGTGAGAGCACTTCTTCTGAGGGATATAATATTTAGTCCTTGGGAATATCCTGGTATTCAGTGTTGGCTCTGGACTTTAACTGCAGACAGTAAGTAAGAATGCTGAGAATGTTAATAAGGGTCTTGAAGAAGAAAGTGGCATTCAAACTAAATGACTGTAAAAGCAAAAACCGGGCAAGTTGAAAAGAACCTGAGGAATAGCTACACAACAAAAAAGAGATATTTACATATCACCAGAGAGCTATTCTTAGTTACACCTGTCTGTAGTTTTTTACCAGGTTCCTAATGAAGAAAACCTGGAAGTTTACATTAAGCTTCACAGCTCTTTAGTAATAGTAAAAGATGAATAGCATGTATTGAGAGTTTATTTGTTGCTAGACGGCTTTCCAGTTTGGGCTACTAACGAGGATCATTTGGCTCCATTGTCTGTGTCCTAGATGAGCAGAAATGAAAGTTTCACCATAACTGTATCAATTGGAGATACTCAAGAGCTTCTAGTTGTGGTTATGAATTTGAGAGTTATAGCACATAGATGGTATTATGAGAATGAGATTATGGAGGAAAATGCTTTAAAGCTTTTTAAAGTTTCAGTAACGAGCCCTGGGATACAAGACTGGTAGAGTTCCAGGAGTAGAAAATAAGCTATGGGTCACCTAATTTCTGTCTATGAACCACAAAGAATTCTAAAACTACATAAGATAGAGCACTTGGAAAGTAACATACCCAGCAAAGAATGCAAAACTAAAGGTTACCTGGATTTGCCAAAGGAAAGATATCACCAAAGCCTATAGGATATGTTAGTTCTAATCATATGTTAGAGATGCACATTCATTTATAATATAAAACGAGAAAAATCAAGACTTTAGAACAAGGACATTTTCTGAAAAAAAATTAATTTTACAAAAATTCTATCTATATTAAGGGAAGTAATCTTGGAGTCTCTGCATCATCACTGTATAATTAGCACCCCAGGTTATATTTATTTAATCTGTTGAAAGTCTGAAGAAGCATAGCTCTATCCGGCAATGCTGAGATGAATAATACTCCTAATGGAGTTATAAATGGAAACTAATTAGTTTATGTGATTGTTATTAAGTCCAATTTAAGTTAGTTAATGGAATTTTGTTTGGCAAGGGAATAGAGCTGATCTTTCACGTGATATTTTTGCTTTTGAAATAAGTTGCTCTATTGCCCTATTGAATCTGTAGATCTAAATATCTTGAAGTGTTGCTTGGTTCCCTGAAGCTTTTGAGCCAAGGGTTAATTTTAGAGAAGATGTAACAAGAAAAGTCATAATACCTCTAACATAGTACTGTTTCCATCTGGAATATTTTCATAGTTGGTCTTTATTTTGTTTGAGCAGCCTCCACATAGAGCCAAGACACTTCAATCAGTGTGACCATTTAGGGGGGTCTAAATTCATATCACCTCTGCTTAAATGGATTCTAATACCACCTAATGAAGAAATAAACGATCTTTCATGAGAACCATCTTCAACAGAAATATCAGAAAATCTAATTAAATAAAAAACACACAACTTGTGCAGACTTCTATGTTATTTGTTATTATTCTAGTATGATTGTTTCTGAATGCCTGCAAAATGTAGCCCAGCTGAAATTTAAAGTCAGTATTCACATATGTGGGCCACAGTTGATAATTTGTTTAACCTCTGTATGCTGAAGTTCTTTCAAATTTTCTATCGAATAAATCAGTAATAATTCATCAAAGAGCAATGCTATTTCTATTATTCTCCAAAATTTTTAAATGTTACCAGTTACCCTACATAATGAAGAAGGTTTGAGAAAATTCAGAATGGCAATCAAACTCATTTTCTATTGCCTGCCATTTCACTTCTGGCCCATCACTTTTCAGGTCTTCACAGAAAGCAAGAACCAAGAACCGTAAATGGAAAAATGGAAAATTGAAGTCTTGCCATTTTTATTTTTATTTTTTTCTTTTCTTGTTTTCTTTTTTTGAGACAGAGTGTCATTCTGTCACCCAGGCTAGAGTGCAGTGGCACAATGTCAGCTCACTGTAACCTCTGCCTCTTGGATTCAAGTGATTCTTTTACCTCAGCCTACCAAGTAGCTGGGATTACAGGTAAGTGCTGCCATGCCCCGCTAATTTTTTTGGTATTTTTAGTAAAGACAGGGTTTCACCATGTTGGCCAGGCTGGTCTTGAACTCCTGACCTCAGGTGATTCGCCTGCCTCCACCTCCCAAAGTTCTGGGATTACAGGTGTGAGCCACCGTGCCTGGCCAGTCATTTCTTAATCAGCTTCTGGATGGGAGCCTTTCCAAAATAACTTTCTCCCTAAAAACCTAAATTCCAGCATTTGGGATGCACAAGTTTTGGCCAGTGATCAGACTGACCTGAATAAATCTGTGCATATGTGTCATGTAAGAGTTTCATTCGGGTATGTAAATTTGCCATCTGCAAAAAATATCCTTCTCAATACAATAGACAAAAATAACAGTAAAGGTTGTGTACAATAGTAATGCTCTTCTTAGTGTCTATACTTGCCTGACTCTTTGTGAAGCAATGAGTTACTTCTCAGGAATCCTACAGACCTGATTTTATAAACATCTGGGTAGCAATGCTAAATCACTGCACTCCCCTGCACCCTATAACTGCTCTTGAAAACGACTTTACACAACATTTATCTCACAGGTTTCAGTGCTGGAAGAAAGATAAGATATATATTACAGACCAGGGCTTTAATTGCTTAAGTATCTATACAAGCTAATACTATGAACTTAAATCATAAAAATGTCTGGTTTCTTGATTCCAAGCCATTGACAAAGGAAGGGGAAATGTAGCTGATGAATATTTATTCCACACATACAGTATGCCTTTGTAGATCCTTTCTACACATTAACTCACTTAATGTTTACCATAACCGTGGGTACTACTTAGTATTCTTCCTGTTTACAGATAAAGAAACTCATGGTCCCAGAGGCTAACTCTGATAGCCAAGATTACACAGCTAATAACTACGTCCTGAGATTTAATCAATGTTCTTCTCTACACAAGAAGCTAGCTATCAGGTCATTGAGGGAAAAAAGAAATGTCCATTTCTACAGGGGGTAAGAATTTGAAAATGATTAACGCAGTTGATATTCTCAGCCATGGGGATAAAAAAAAAAAAAAGAGCCAATCTTTCACAGTGCTTTGCTCACTAGAGTAGAATTCAGAAAAGCAGAATACTTAGGGAATATGGTATTTAGCATAATTGAATTTTCTTGATTTCTAAGACATAGCGTTACAGTTTTTAAACATTTTAAAAACCTGTTTAGATCAATGAATTGATTCCCTTACCTTACCAATCCTGATAGTACTTTTAATGACAGAACTTCAGGTTATCCAGATAAATATTAATGATTATATTATAGTGCTATAAATTCAGAAATGATCCTTTTCCAAGAACAGGTTCTTACACGTGCTACATATTTAATACATGTGTAGCTGTTCTAAAAATTATGTCAGGATATCCTTTGAAAGTCATACACTTCTTTTCTCTTAAAAGAATAATGAATGGATCGGAATTAAAGTATGTAAGATAACACAGAAGCTATTCCTATATTAATCTTTCTAGGTCGTGGTTTATAAACTAGACACCCAAAAATGCACTTCTATTTCCAAAAGCTTCCGTGGTTTCATGCTAATTCATGAATAAAATATAAGAGGTGTAGAAGGCATTTCATAAATGCATGTCAACCCACTATTCTATTGTTACCTTCACGCACGTCCGCCAACCATGCCACTTTATGACTTGAGTTCCACTACACAGAGTGGATCAGACAGCTTCCATTTTCATGCCTTTGCTTATCCTATTTCTGCTGCTTGAACTGTCTTCTTGCCATCATGTTGCCATGTTCCACTCATCCTTCATCATTGCACCCCGTAGCCACCACTGTGAAAAATGTCAGGCCATCCAAATATGCCAATTTTCCCCTCTCTTAAGCCACCAAAGTATTGGGATTGCATTTTATCTCACATTTTATTTTAATATTAATCTTCCTTAAATAATTAAAAGTTACCTGATAATTAAGACTTACTAATACCTCACAGCTTAGTTCAAAATGTTTATAAATATTTGTGTATATAAAGTGTTATGCCACCTACTATAATCACTCAACTTTTATAACTTATAGTTGCTAACATCTTAAATGAAAAATAAAGGCATGCATAATGTTTTCCATTGATTTCATTAATATATGAATAAAATTACTTCTGTCAAATTTTTATTTAGTCATTTATAATCGAAAAAAATTGTATATATTTGTGGTATACAACATGATGTTTTGAAACATAATTATACACAATTATTCTATTCAGATATTTATGAGAAAAAAATCATTGTCTTTCAGCATTGAAGGTTTCTATGGAGAGTGGTCTGAAGTCAGCCTGGTTATATCTTCCTATGAGTTATGACTACTTATCTCTTATCTGTGCCTTATATCACTGTTATTTTTCTTTCTTTAATGCTTAAGGAAAACTGCACTTAAAATTCAATAACTTAACTTATAACTTAACTAATAACTTAAATTATTGGTATGGATTGTTCTACATCACATTTTACTCAAATATTTTCTGTTCTTAATATCTTCCAACTTAGTCTATGTTCATTTTCAGAAAATATTCTTTAGTTGATTTTTAGTTTTTTCTCTGTTTCAAGTATAACAGTTTTTCTTATCACTTGTCTGACGGGTTTAATATAATTTGTTTTTCTTGCCTGCACTATTGTTCCTTGTCTCCAGCCTTTTTTTTTCTGTTGTGATTTGATTTTTCAACCAGCTGTGTTTGGACCTTTGCTGATTCCAATGCATTTATTAATTTGGTAATAATGTTGTTTTCTTAATTGGGTTTTCAATGTATCCTTTCAACTTTTGTTGTTAGTTTATGTTCATAATTTTGAGATTTTGTTTTATTGAATTCATATAGTAATTATATTTGTCATCGATTATACCACTCACAGGGAATTTTCTTCTGCCCATTTGTTTTCTTTTCCTTTTAAATCTGGCTTGTATTTGAAATGCTGTTTTTGATACTCCTCACTCCTTTTCCTTAGCTAAGTTTGTATAGTTACTCTGCCATCTTTTTTTGTAATTTGGTCACTTTTGGACAGTTCTGTCCACATTTTAAATTGTCTTTGCTATTTCAAGGGTGACTTTTTGAAAACTGAATCTCTTCCTTATTTATCCATAACTATTTTGCTTTCCTTATCAAAGAGTGGTTTGCGTGTTAGATATTTGTTATTCTGTCCACTCCTCTATAGCATAGTGGCATAAAAAACTCTGGTATAATGAGTATGCAAAGGTTTTACACTACCTACTCTTTTTTATTTTTAACTTTTGATGTTTAGTTAAGGGTCCCTTATCAAGTTTCATTTCTCCTAGTTGTGAAATATAATTCATTCTCATGACATACATACCACTGTCCCATTTCAGAGTAGCTCTGGAGCCCTGGATTTCCTTTTTTTTTTTTTTTTTTTTTTNTAGCAACGCTATTTACTATTTACCAGTGATGATGGAAATTAAGAATAAAGAATACCCACTTAATCTGTTTCTTTCAAAATGTTAGGGAGATGGCAAAAAAAAATCTCAGGATGTTTCAGCTTAGTAAGACTTCTAAGGTGAAAGCTATGTCGAGGTGTATAGACACTTTAAGCTACTACCTAAATAATCATTATGTGACCTTGAATTCCTGAATCATTAGAAACTTGGTGATTCTATATCTTGTGTTTGGTTGCTGATGGTATTTTTCCTACATTTATTACATATACATTCATGTTATTAGGTTCTGAGCTGAGGAAAGGAAATTCTGTTTAATCAGTTTTATTCTGCTATCTCAGTCCTGAAGTCCTTGCTCATCTCTTTTCAGATAACCCTTCTATTGCCTTTTTAATGTCTCAAACTGTGACATTTTAAAAGAGAGGCTTATTTCTGGTTCAAGCATTCTTTACTTATAATCACTATCCTAATGTCTATCAGTCAACGTAAGCAATCTTCCAACAGCAAGATTTACAAAAGGTGGCTTTCTTTTTAAAAATGCTATCACTAATACTGGCACTGTCTTAGGCACTGTTCGAATAGAGAAGTTTGTGATAGCTGTCTCCTTAAAGCATGACATTTCGCTGACAAAGGAAAAATAAATGACAAATGTTAAGACACAAGATCATATATAATAAGTTGTCAAATTTTGTGATAATGAAGATAGCAAACAGATAAGAATAAAAAGTGGCATTTGGAGAAGTGAAGCAGACTTCAAGGGGAAATCCGAATTTAAATTCTTTAGACTTTTTGAAAGAGGATGAGTTTGAACTGGATTTTAAAGGGGTGGTGGAATGTGGACTTTTGATAACAGGAGGAAAAGTATGAGGGGATAGGTACATTAAAGGAGAGAGGAGGATAATCTATTTGGATGAATCACATTAATCAGTTTGGCTCTAGAAGCTGACATAAGAAAAGAGAATAGGAAATGCTATATATAAAAAATGATGAGACTGTAATCATGGGGACTCTAAGTGACAACCTTAGTGACCTTAAGACTTTAACCTCTAGTTTTGAAAGCTGCCCCAAAGATTTAAGGTACTACCTATGTCAGATGCCATGTCTCTCAGTTGAAACATTTAAATCTCTTTCCTCCTGTTTACAAAAATAAGCAGCATTGCCAGCAAGCTAACCTCATCTTACTGAGTTCAGATTCTAGTAAGTGACATTAGTAATGAAAGATTAGATGTGTGAACTTATTCAATTTATGTTAACAAGGTGCTAAATGCGAAGGCCAATTATGGCTACCCCTGAGCTTCAACTTCCTGTCTCCTGACTATCCAGTGAATGAGCTTGATCAGAGTATGGCTCTTATTCTGTGGTATTTATAGTATTCTCAGCTGAAGCTTATTGGATTCCTGAAAGTGTGAGTTGTGGACTCCTCAGGGTATTGAGGAATGTTGTGGGTTCCCTATAAATGCCCCCTGGTGCTTTCCAGAACACCTGGCAATAAATTCCAGCTTCTTTGATTTCCCATTCCTTCTGATGCAGGGTTATTAAATATGAAATATTACATGCTGAAATTCACATAAAACAGGCTAATTAGTAATAAGAGGAAGTGAGAGCAAGGGTGCAAATTGTAGGAAAAGGATCATGGAGGGGCTAAGGTTAGAGATCTGTAATTGCAAAAATATAGGAAACTCAATCCCTTTCCAATGGTTCATTGCCTGGCTTTGCCTAACAATCCTTCCCTGCTGACCTTCTTCTGTTCAGGCTATATTTTTCTGCTCATGAAATCTTTAAGAAAATAAGCATTTTATTATACAATAGCTTTAGATTTTCAAAAATGTTAGGAGGATATAGTTTGGATATTTCTCAAATATGTCTCATCCAAATATTGAGTTATATGAAAACAGCATGACATAGACCTAATTCACTATAGAGAAGAAATGGCTTTTTTTTCTTAATTTATTTTTTACTTTCATCATATTCAATGTTATGCTGTAGTCAAATCTGCAGAAATTCTGATAGAATAGCTTAATAAGATGATACCATGACTCAGGTCCATACATACTGCTCTTTTTTCTACAAAAAGTTATCTAAAGTATATATAGTGAACCTCTTCTGGTCTACAAAAAAGGTAATCTATGAGTCTCAAAGCAAGAGGAACCTTAAGCCAGAATTTAAATATTCTGTACTGCTAAGTTTCTAAGTTTCTAGGAGGAAACGTCTAAGTTTCTTTCTAGTGCCAACCTCTGGTTCCTTCCTATTTCCTTGTTTTGGAAAGAAGAAATAATACTGTTTCTCACCTGTTGCCTGGTTCATGGCTGAGAATCGCATAACAAAAGAGAGATTAACGAGATAAAAAATACAAATGAATTTAATATAGTGTATTAGTCTGTTCTCACGCTACTATAAAGAAATACCCAAGACTGGGTAATTTAGGAAGGAAAGAGGTTTAATTGACTTGTAGTTCCATATGGCTGGGGAGGCCTGGGGAAACTTACAATCATGGTGAAAGGTGAAAGGGAAACAAGGACCTTCTTCACAGGGTGGCGTGAGAGGAGTGAGAGGAGTGAGCAGGGGAATGGAGAGGAGTGAGAGGGGAATGACCAGATGCTTATAAAACCATCAGATCTCTTGAGAACTCACTCAGTATCATAAGAACAGCATGGGGGGAATGGCCCCCATGATCCAATAATCTCTCATAGCTTCCTCCCCTGTCATATAAGATTACAATTCAAGATGAGTTTTGAGTGGGGACACAAAGAGAAACCATATCACATAGGTATTATGTGACATGGGAACTTTCAAAGTGCAGACTCAAAGACACAGGGAAATGTGTGTACTTTTATGGACAATAGTGCAGAAGTATTATTAGAGGACAATAAATATGATCTAATGTTAATAGCTTGAGGCAATTTAGCAAGGCCCAGTTGTTGCCAGATTCTTTCTGGTATCTCTGTCTGACATTCCTTTACTCTGGGTATAGGAGGAACCCTTTAGAATGAGGGTTTTGTGACCTGCTGTAGATGAAATTTAGAGAATTATTTTATGGTCTGCTTTAGGGGAGAAAGTTGAGGGGAAGGCGAGAGTGGCCTTCCTACTTCTGCTGTATCCTCAAATACTGGATGCCACATTTGGGGGAAATGGAATCCTGAATTCCATTAATTTTACCTCCAGCTTCCTACCCCTTCTTCAAGCCTATTCCATCTACTCAAAAACCTCTATGACCAACAGGATATTTTTCCCCTAATTGTAGTCTTTCTTTGGAAATCAGACACAACCGAATATAGGGGCAAAGTCCTACACATTTATGCATAAGTTAGGCACACAGACAAGGCTTATAAAATGTGTTTAATTGCATAAACCTCACCTGTTTTGTATTAAATTGAGAAGGGATGAGCCCTATCACCAGGCCATAAATGAAATATGTATAATTCAAAGAGTAATTTAGAATGCTTTTCAAAAGTAGTGAATGTTGACGTGATTAATATTACTAAGAATTAAATACTGAAGAACATTAAATGAATAATAACTTGTGCACATCTACAACTCTTTGGCAACTTTTTTGGGTTGATCTTAGGCCACTAATTCACTTAGTTTTTCCTCTCTATTAGTTGTTATGATAATGGTATAATATGTGGGTTATCACCTTGTGTATTTGTCACAAATAGGAAAGCTTCTTGTTTGTTTTAGTAGTAAGCTGAAAAACTTCTTGTAAATAAGAGTCAGACATGAATGACAAATGTAATTCATTTCCCATGTTCTAATCATGCACCTTTTACTAGTAATGATACTACTGAAAAAATAGTCTTTGTTGAACAAGGTCAAATAATCATCCATCACTGTAAGCAGAAAGATGAGCTCTAAGTTCTAGCCTTACTGTCTAGAACAATATTCCTCAACTGAAAAAGTTTTTCTTGGCTGGGCACAGTGGCTCACACCTGTAATCCCAGCACTTGTCGGAGGCTGAGGAAGGCAGGTTGCTTGAGTCCAGGAGTTTGAGACCAGCCTGGGCAACATAGCAAAACTCTGTCTTTACAAAATACACAAAAATTAGCCAGGTGTGGTGGCATGCACCTGTAGTCCCAGCTACTCAAAAGGCTAAGATGAGCGGATTGCTTGAGCAGGAGGCAGAGGTTGCAGTGAGCTGAGATCATGCAACTTTATTCCTGCCTATGTGACAGAGTGAGATTTTTTTCCCCATGGGTGATATGGTGATAGTAATGTTTGGCAATATCTAGAAGCATTCACTTTCTCTCTCTCCTTCCTTCCTTCCTTCCTTCCTTCCTTCCTTCCTTCCTTTCTTTCTTTCTTTCTTTCTTTCTTTCTTTCTTTCTTTCTTTCTTTCTTTCTTTCTTTCTTTCTTTTCTTTCTTTCTCCCTTTCTTTGTCTTTCTTTCTTTCTTTCTTTCTTTCTTCTTTCTTTCTTTCTTTCTTTCTTCCTTCATTCTTTTTTTCTCTTTCTTTTTTCTTTCTTCCTTTCTTTCTTTCTTTGTCACAGCAAGGGCAAGGGTTTACATGGCTGGCATCTAGTACATAGAGGTCAGGAACATACATATTATAAAACACAGTACAGTCCCTACAACAAGAATTATCTGGTCTAAGATCTCAATAGCACCATATTTTTGTTGAAAAGATATCTATTCATAGAGCAACAGAATTAATATTGTTATATATGTCAGGCAACATGGAAGAGTATCAAACCCAAATTTAGTGCTCATAAAAATTTCCTATTGAAAACTCCAGAGATAAATCTCAGTAATAAGTAAAGTATTGATCAGTAAAGGGGAAAAGAGTTACAAAGGGAGGTTGAGCAGTATACATAGATTCATGGAAACATCAATAAAGTAGTGCCTGAATGAAATGTCATGCAGTTTGGTGTTAACCGAAGGTGAGGCAGGGAAAGGTTGGAGATGAGAAAGAGAGGTAGGAAGGTAGGTTCTCTGGTGGTCTTGGACCTTTCCAAAGGTAATCCATAGGAAGGAAGAAATGTTCATGAGCTTCTGTGCTCAGACACTTCACAGACTGAAAGGTGAGACCACTATGTAAGGTAATAAATCATATGTGCTCTAATTGCTATCGTGAAAACACACAAGGGGAACCAAGGGAACCAAGGACAGGGAAATAATCAAAGCAGAGGTAGAATGGAAAGGCTTTCTGAGTGAGGTGACACACCCAGAAAGGTGACATTTAAACCCAATCCTAACATGTGAGGCACAGTAAACTAGGTGATAGTGGAAAGTGGTAAGAAATTTATTCCAGACAATAAAAAAGCACACAGAAGAGGGGTAAAAATGAGTTTGGATATTTTAATACTTTAAGCAGTCCAGTAATACATATTGTTCAAGGGAAAGAGAACGATAGGGGCTAAGGCTAGAAAAGAGAGAAAAATCACCAAAAGATCATGAAGTTTTTTCTATGGCAATGCTAAGCATTAGACTAACTGCAGAATGCAATTTTAGACTGAAAAGCAAGGGAGTAATATCCTCTGTGCCTTAGGAAAATTACTCTGAATAGATATCGTGGGTGGAAGCACCAGGGCTGGAGACCAAGACAGTCAGGAGACCTTGAGGACCATCTGAGGAAGAGCACCTGGTGGCTCCATTAAGATGTTCTAACTTACATGGAAACGTTATCTGATGATCATTTTCAAAATGTGAAGGAGATCAAATTTCCATGGGACAAATATTGTTAAGTAGTTCTCTACATATATCACCAGTCTAGAAAATGAGGATATATAGGTAAATCAAATATGGACGCTGACCTCTAGAAGTTTCAGGGCAGACAGAATGTGTGTAATTATCTGAAACCTACGGTAGGAAGTGATTCACTCCATGAAAAGGGTGTGGATACATTGCAATGGGAATGCAAAGTACACAGAAGAGAACTCCTGAACAGAGAATCAGAATGATTGCACCAAGATAATGGCACTAGAGCAGGCTATTAATAGTTTATAATTTATATTAGAAGAATAGGTGACAATTCCTAAGCACTTATATATGCTAAGGGCTTCATGCCCATTATCTTCTGTAATCCTTACAAGGATTCTAAGTATTAGATATAGTTATCTCCATTTTACAGAAGAGGGAACTGGGGTGTAAAAAAGCTAATAGATTTGTCCAAGTTCACTCAACTGTTAAATGTTAAAATCAGGAATTTAATTCAGGTGTGGATGAAACAAATAACATTTAAAAAGGTTAAGATGAAAGAAACAGGTCTCCCTTATGGAGGAAAGAGAATCGTTATGAGCACTGAAGTAGGGCATGCCAGGTTATATTACCACATGGAGAAAATGGAATCATTTATTTTGCCAGAATACTGAGTTGAATAAAGAATGATTAAATAAACTGATGTTTTCCAAATCATGTCGACCAACAAATACCTAAGAATCTTTCCTAAGCTACAATTTTCATGTAACACTGTGTCATGCCTTAAGCTGCACTTCTAAGGCGAAGTACAGGCAGCTTTCCATTGCTCCAGTCCAGCTCTCTGAGGTGGGCCATCTTGAATAGTTTAGGGCAATTATTTGATCACACATTTCCTAATTGGCAAAAAATGTTAATAGTATCTTCAAAATCCCTTACTCCCTTGCTGCCAGTGAAGCATGAATGAAGCAGATGCCAAAGACAGCTTGGAAACTTCCAAAAGGGTTGGAAACAGCAAGTACTATTATCCCCGCTGTCTGCCATGGCCCAGGCTGGCATCACAAGCACACTTTGTGCTTGCCAACGGGCTCAGGTGGCATTCTAAAGGGACGAATCATTTATAAAACAGTGCAGTGGGTTGTACTTCCCTTAAAATGGTAAGATCAAAATATATCCCAAGTATATAGATATATTGCTCCCCACTGAAAGAGAAAAAAAAATTGAATTGTTTCAAGGAAAGATTGCCTTTAATAGTTTCACGCACAATTCATACTCAAAATTGGGCACTGATCAAAAAGATTCTGATTTTTTTTTTCTTTTTGCATACTGACCAACTTTTTCTGTATCTGCCTGAAAAACAATAAGGGTATCAAAGTACCCTGGGAAAAGCCACCCCTAATAGGCCTACAGCCATCTTCAGATCCACACCTTCCCTCCTCACTCACAACCCTGTGGAATGTGACCTCCGTGAGGCTTTCATTCTCTTGCTTATCTCTGCCACTATATGCCCTGCTGACATCTGACTAATTTTTCTTACTAAGTGACTTGTCCTCTAAACTGTCTCCCCCAATTCTGTTTTAGGTAAACTTATGTAATTTTTTTCCTTATTAACACGTTTCTTAAACCCCAATTTTAACCCTTATTCTGAAGTATGACTCCCAGGCAAACTGAAAGACAGAAAAACAACCACTCTGTACACATTGATTTTAACACCTATAATAATACATTCTTATGATAAAAATGTGTGTCTCATCAGCTAAATTCTGAGCTCCCCGAAGCTGGTACGAGTTCATATGTATCGCTATGCTTCTATTGGCACAAGACCTGACACATAAAAGACAATGAATGAAGAGTGGTCAAAAAATTTTAAAAAGTGTTCTTTAAAAAATGTTTCTGGACTTAATGGAGGTTCTCACATTTTGGGTGTAAATTTATTTTCTCTATTTTTTTTTAAAGCGGAATGTGAGCTATGGGATCAGATCTGGAGCAAATTCCTGACTCCTTCTCTTTGTAGATGTTCTATTTGTATGAGTTATCTAAGCATTGTGAAATATGAACATTACTAAAGACCATCTTGTGGGATTATTGCAGAAAATGAATGAGAAGATGATTGTAAGTTCCTCATCCCAGTGCCTAGTATAAACTGAACTAAAGGAAACCGGTCATTAATTTCACTGTTATAATCAATAAGCAAGCTAGTATCCTGATTATCCTTAGCAATCTGAAGTATATTGGGCTTGTAAAGGCCTTGGGGCTATTTTTCTGCTAATTCCTTGGTCTGTAATGACAAAGCTGTACTCTTTAAAAACAAAAACTGTTACTCCTTTCTTGGTTTTCAACAAATTATTTCACAGTCCACGTTTTAGCACATGAATATGAGCAAGGACCAGAGCTCAGGACTTCAGTTTATGCATCGTGACATGCTCATGACAGCTCAGAATAATTAGAAATTGAGATTGCAATAATGCAGGGCCTGGAAACTATAATGCTCACTGTATGATTTCTGCAGAAAAAGTTAGGAGAAGAAAGAGTTTGTGAAGGGGATGGTACACCTATCCCACCCCAGACTGAGGACAATATGTGAATGGACCCTCCAGTCAGGTAAAAGTTCCCTAAGAACAGAAAACCATAGTAGAAAGTCCATATCTAGAGGTAGTGGGGGTTTTACTGTGTTTTCTTTTTAATTTTAACTAAAATATATTAACATATGTGAGAGTAAATCCACATAAAGCATTCCCATGTATCACTGAGCTCGACAGTTAACAGGATTTTGTCCTATTTGTTTCGTTTTCCCTTTTGACTTCTATCCCCTGCACTGAAATATTTTAAAGGCAATTTCAGATGTTTTATCATTTCAACTCTATGTGCTTCACAAAGAATATTTCAAAATAAGTATTTTCTTTATCTCAAATCACACTATTATAACTAAGACTAATTAGCAATATTTTCAATATCCCTTTGACATTGAGCCCATTTTCATATTTTCTAAAGTATCAAAATATGCTTTCACAGTTGGTTTGTTCATATCAGGATTTGAACAGAGTCTACTGTTAAGCTTCGTTGCATCCATTCCTCATGACTTTTTTTCATGTGCTTGACTTATTGCAGACACCCTGTGAGTTGGCCCTTGGAACAAAAGTTCCTTCTTGAAGCATGATTAACTTCATATTTTTTTAAAGAGTAGATCATAAATGGTAGGGCACATCAACTTACACATATCAGTTTATCCCACTTTTAATGGGGCTAAGATTATTAACAGGTCCAGGTTGAGACTGTCTGATGATTCCATCATACAGTTCATCATTGGTTTCCACCTAAGAGTTTTATCCATTGATGACAACTGCCTAAATTAATTATTTAATTGGGCTGAATGATTATTTTTGAACTCTGTCTAACTTCCTCCATATATTAACTGGGTTTTTGTTTTGATTCAGCTTTTGGCTTTTACAGAAAAGAACTCCCCCTCATTCTTTCCATGTCAAAACACTAGAAGTTTAATTAATTAGTATTTAAAATGTAATGGAGAATTTCACAGACTCTATGTAATTATAAATCAAAGTAAAAGAAAATAGTACTCTATAATCATAATTTTATGAGTACTTTATATTGCTTAAGAGTAACAGAAAAATTACTTTTAATTTTTTGTTTGATCTTCCCTTACATGGAAACACATAATTTGTGAGATACTACAAGCAGATTTTTTTAAAATAGTGAAAATATCTACAGCCAGACACGTTGGCTCATGCCTGTCATCTCAGCACTTTGGGAGGCCAAGGCGGGTGGATCACCTGAGGTCAGGAGTTTGAAACCAGCCTAGCCAACATGGTGAAACCCTGTCTCTACTAAAAATACGAAAATTAGCCAGGCGTGGTGGTGAGCCTCTGTAATCCCAGGTACTTAGGAGCCTGAGGTGGGAGAATTGCTTGAACCTGGGAGGCGGAGGCTGAAGTTAGCTGAAATCATACCACTGCATTCCAGCCTGGATGATACAGTGAGATCTTGTCTCAAAGAAAAATTACATGCATTTTTTATTGCAGTAAAAAAATAACATGTAACATGAGATCTACACTCTCAATTTTTAGTGTACAATCCAGTACTGTAAACTATAAGAACAAATGAAACTGTACACCCATTGAGCAGCAACATCCCATGGTTTAATAGATAGTAATTTAAGTGTTTTTTCTCAAAGTTCCCCAGAATAGTTAGCTAGATGTAGAATGTCAACACCTGTTTCTTGATCATCTGTTATTCATCCAGTCATTTAAGTCTATAATACATTCTTCTATTAGTGGTAGTTTTTACTATATTATTAATTTTCTATTTTAGGGACAGTGTCTCACTCTGTCACACAGTGTGGAGTACAGTATGATCAAATGATCATAGTTCACTGTAACCTCAAACTTCTGGGCTCAAGTGATTCTTCTGCCTCAGCCTCTGAACTAACTGGGACTACAGATGCCCATTACCACACCTGGCTTATGTTTTAATTTTTTGTAGAAATTAAGTCCTGCTATGTTATCCAGGTTGGTCTCAAACTCTTGGCCTAAAGGAATCCTTCTGTCTCAGCCCCCCGAACTGCTGGGATTATAAGCACCTGGACTATTATTCTTATATCTATCTCTATGCTGTTTCCAAATCAAAGATATAAGAAAATAGTGAATATTATTTAACATACTTTATGCTATTGAACTTATATTGATATTGACAATATAAAAATGTATATCAATATGTATAAAAGTATTCATATTAATAAAAGCTAACTTATACTGACTACAAATAATGTTTCCATCACCAGGGTAGGTAATTCTTACATAGCCATCCATTAAACCTCACAGTCATCCTATGTAGGAGAAAGTATTACCATGATCCATCTTACAGATGAAGTCATTATTCCTCCAAAAACCTGAGAAACTCGTCTCAAGTTACACTCGTATGTAATGTATCTATGATTAAAATCCAAATCTACTGACAGAAAGCATTCCCTGTTTTCTTTGATCTTTAATTGAAATTTAGAGAAATTAACCTCTTAGGTCACAAAGGTAGTGAGTAGCTGAGTTTCATTTCAGGCTATCCTGTCCTAAAGCCTGTTACTATTTCTGCTATACCATTCGTCTCTGCTTGAAGCTTCACAACAGAGATAAGATAAAACATTAATATCAACTTGCATTGTTATAATCTAGTGATAAAATGAATAAGTCAAATTAGACAAGCTTTGGTTATAATTCCTGCAAACTATTATTTTTGTATTTTTTATTTTATTATTGAATCACTCCACAAACATTTTTCAACATATACTATTTGGCATATTCATTTCTTATATATTGAAAATCAGGCTACATTCTAAAAGAGGAAACAGATTTTGACCAAGTAATCCTATAATCCATAGTCAGAGGATGATCAGTGCTCTGAAGAAAAATAAAATAGAGTAACAGACTGGTAATGACTGTGATGGGCCTGGCTATTGTAGGAAACAGGGTACAGGAAGGACTCTATGAGAATGTGACATTTGAACAGAGATCTGAAAGAAAGGAGGGGAAAAGCAAATGCAAAGTCTCTGAGGTCAGTCCACTCAAATCCTAAGGCACCAGTAATGATTTCCCATCTCTGTGTGGTTATGATTTGGTATCATCCCCTCCTGTTGAGTGTAGGTGGAGCCTACAACTTATTTCTAACTAATGAATATGGGGAAGATAATAGAGTGCCATTTTTTTTAGGTGACATTGTATGGCAAAGATGATGGAATGTGACTCCTGTGTGTATGTTATGTTATAGAAGACTCCTCCTTAGCAGACTGGAGTAAGAGACTCCCCTCTTGCTAGCTTTGGAGAATAATTTTCTACATAGTCTCTACCAGTGGAGGAGGGCTACATAGCAGAGAACTGGTAGGAGTTATCTAGGAGCGAAGGGTCTCAGTGCTACAACTTCACAGAGCTAGATTCTACCAACAACCGCAATGAGTTTAAAAGAAGACCTCAAACTCAGATAAAAACTTTGATGACATTTTGGGAAACCCAAAATAAGGCATGCCTGGATTCCTCACAAAAATTGTAAGATAGTAAATGCATGTGGTTTTGTGCTGCTAAATTAATGGTAGTTTGTTACATGGTAATAAAAAAAATGTGTGATACAGGAACACCAAGAATGTCCAATTTCCAAAAAGAAGGGGGGTTGCAATGAGGTGAGCAGGGGGGAAGGAGAGGGTCTGGGATCAGATTATGAGATCAGTGCTATTCACAACAGTGTGAGCCAGGGATCATTTCCATCTGTGAATTAACTACCAGTCTTCCATGGCTACAAAAATAAAGTGATTATGGTTTAAAGAGTTCAAGAAAATAAACATTCTTTGAAGAAGAGTACATAGTAAAGACCAAAGTCAAGTTGAAAGATAAAAACACAGATACCAGAAAAATTTGAACTTCTGCTACCCTATTTTGCAACAAACATTAAACAAATACAAACTTTCAACTAGACTAGCAAATTCTTATACTAGAGGCCTATTTTTCTCAGTTGCTGCTGCTTAATACAATATTCCCAGCTTTCAACAACAAAACAGTCACAAAGCATGTCAAAAAGCAATAAAATAGTATCATAAGAAACAAACCAAGTATTAGAATTATACTCAGACACAATGCAGAATTATTACAAGGAAATTCACAATAATTACAATATTAAGGCTTCCATTGAAAAAAGAGACAACATTAAGAGCAGATAGGTAATATAAGCAAAAAGATCCAAATTCTAAGACAAAATTCAAAAGAAAATGTTAGTAATCCAAATTAGTATAAAGAAATGAAAAAATATCATTGATGGGCTTAATAGTAGACACAGTAAGATCAAAGGAAGAATTAGTAGTCTTGAATATAGGCCAATAGAAACTTCTCATGCAAAAATGCAAATAGAAGAAACAAACAAGCAAAAATAGCACAACCAGGAACTAGAGTTATGGTCTCAAAAGATAGAGTGCATGTGTAATTGGGATATCAGAAGGAGAAAATGGAAAGCACGGAACAGAATAAATATTTAAAATATTAAAACCATGACATTTTCAAATTAATGACAGACATCAAACCACAAATCCAGGAACCTCAGAGAACATTAATCAGAATTAACAGAAACAACAACTACATTTAGATATATCATATTCAAAGAGCAGAAAGACAAAGAGAAAATATTGAAAGATGCCAGACGGAAGAATTGAATCTTACCTGTAGATAAACAGGGATAAGAAGTACAATAAATGGCTGGCCGCAATGACTTACACCTGTAACCCTAGCACTTTGGGAGGCTGAGGTGGGTGGATTGCTTGAGTTCAGGAGTTCAGGACCAGCTTGGCCAACATGGTAAAACACCGTCTCTACTAAAAATACAAAAAAGTAGCCAGGTGTAGTGGTGCACGCCTGTAGTCCTAGCCACTCAGGAAGCTGAAGAAGGAGAATCACTTGAACCCAGTAGGTGGAGGTGCAATCCAGCCTGAGTGACAGAACAAGACTTCATCTCAAAAAAATAAATAAATAAATAAAAAATAAATAAATAAATTTAAAAAATAACCCATGCAAGTAAAAAAAAAAGAAAGAAAGAAAAGAATGGAGTGAAATATCGAATTAGTTAAAATACCAAAACTCCAACATAGAATTCTATATCAAATAAATTTACCCTTCAAAAGTAAAGAAAAACATACACATTTTTGAAACAAATAAGGACTGAGTGTATTCTTCACCAGCAGATCTATTCTATTTAAAAAAAAATCAAAAAATCATATTTAGGAAGAAGAAAAACTATGGAGATTAGAAACTTGAATCTACATAAAGAAAAGGAGATCATTGAAAAACAAATAAATGATGGTAATATAAAATCTTTCGTTTTTATTTTTAAAATTAAAGTAGCTGGCTTCGGTGGCTCATGCCTGTAATCTTAGCACTTTGGGAGGCCAAGGTGGTCAGATAGCCTGAGGTCAGGAGTTCAAGACAAGCCTGACCAACATGGTGAAACCCCAACTCTAGTAAAAGTACAAAAATAACTAGCCAGGCATGGTGGCGGGCACCTACAATCCCAGCAACTCAGGTGGCTGAGGCAGGAACCCAGGAGGCGGTGGTTTCAGTGAGCTGAGATTGTGCCACTGCACTCCAGGCTAAGCGACAAGAGTGAAACTCCATCTCAAAAAATAATAGTAATAATTAAATTAGTCTAAAGAAACTTATGTAAGGTAATGATACTACCAATGCATTAGCTGATCATAGTATATGAGAAAATGAAATTAATGGCAGCAATATTGTGGACATGAGAAGGGATAATTGGGAATACTTTGTGATGTGGTGCTTGCACTACACATAAGGAGGAATAGTGTTGTTTGGATTTAGTTATATTACTAAAAAATATTTATTGTAAACTCTAGGGCAGCAAGTGTTATTTTAATTTAGACTTGTATTATTAAAAACTATTTACTGCTGGGAGCAGTGGCTTACACCCATATCCCCAGCACTTTGGGAGGCCGAGCCAGGCAGACCACCTGAGGTCAGGAGTTCAAGAACAGCCTGGCCAACATGGTGAAACCCTGTCTCAACTACAGATGCAAAAATTAGCCAACATGGTAGTGAGTGCCTGTAATCCCAGCTATTCAGGAAGCTGAGTTAGGCAAGAGAATCGCTCAAACCTAGGAGGTGGAGGTTGCAGTGAGCAAAGATTGCCACTGCATTCCAGCCTGGGTGACAGAGCAAGACTCCATCTGAAAAAGAAAAAAAAAGCTTATTGTAAACTCTAGGGCAGCAACCAAAAACTGTTTTTAAAGAAGTATAAATTATATGCCAAAAGTGTGAAATCTTATAAAATGCTGACTAAACCAGAGGCAAAAAGAAAAATCATTAGCATTGAATATGAAACATTTACAAACATGGTTGATATTGCTCCTAATATATTAACAGTCACTTTACATATGATTAGTCTGAATACACCAATTAAAAGAAAGATTTTGTCAGAGTCAATACAACTAAACAAATAAACAACTAACTATATATCGTCTATAAAAAAAAAAAAANAAAAAAAAAAAAAAAACAACCATAACACTGGCAGTTCAAAAGAAAAGAGAAGAAGAATGTAAAAAAATATAGCATGTTAACAATAAACTAAAGAAAGTTGCAGTGTATATATGCCAATTTCAGGCAAAGTAGATCAAGAGTACTTTCAGGAATAAAAATGGGCACTATATATCAAAGAGGTAAATTCTTCAAAAATAAATAACAAAACTGACAATCGAATTAAAAATCAAACATTGAAATATCACAAGCAAAAGTGGATACAAATGAAAGAAGATACAGACAAATCTGCTAATAGAGTTGCAGACTTTAACACCTGCTTATCAATAATTTTTAGGTCAAAGAGGCAAAATTTCACTATGAATATTGTTGAACATCAATAATACTATCCATCTACCTGATTTAGTTGACATTTATAGAATATCAGTAACAGAAGAAGACACATTCTTCTCAAGCTCACATAAACTACACTCTGAGCTTAAAAATCAAAATATATTCAAAGGCAAGCAAAAAATGAGTATGTTCTCAGACCTCAAGTAATTGCACAGAAAATCAGTAACAAAAAGATAACTAAAACATACTTGAACATTTGCAAATTTAAAAAGGCACTGCTAATTGCATGAGTCAAAGAAGTCCCAAGTGAAATAAAAACATATTTTTAACTAAATGGAAATTTAAAAACAAGTTTTCAAAATTTATAGAAACCAATAAAAACAGTGGTTTGAGGGAAATTTATAGAATTATCTGCATATATTAGAAATGAATAAAGATCTAACATGACTAATCTAAGTTTACCTCATAGAAAACTACAAAAGGAAAAAACAATTTAAAACAAAAACAATATAATTTTAAAATAATAAAAATTAGGGCAGAAATCAATGAAACTAAAAACAGGAAAATAATAGAGAAAATGGAAAAAAAATAAAACAAAAGCTGGTTATTTGAGAAAATAAATAACTGATGAAGCACAAGCCAGGTTAATGAAAATACATAAAACAATAAAAAGAAGCCACAAATTATTAATCTCAGAAATTAAAGCGAGGTCATCTTTAGTAATACGAAAGCTATTAGAAGGCTAATAAAACAAATATTGCAGGCCTGGCAAAGTGGTTTACATTTGTAACACCAGCAAGTTGGGAAGCCAGGGAGCATGAATAGCTTAAGGCCAGGAGTTCAAGACCAGCTGGGACAACATAGCAAGGCCCCATCTCTACAGAAAATTCAAAAATTAGCCAGGCATGGTGGTGCACACCTATAGTTTTAGCTACTCAGAAGGCTGAGACAGGAGCATCACTTGAGCCCAGGAGGTCAAGATTATAATAAGTTATGATCACACTGCTGTACTCCAGCCTGGGAGAACAGAGTAAGATCCTCTCTCTAAAATAACTAATAAATAAATAAATAAATAATAAAATTTAATAAAGCAAATGTATACCTGGTGAATTTGATAACCTAGATAAAATGGATAAATTATTTAAAAAAACAGCACAATGAACCAGAACTCAAACAAAGAGAAAGAGATTATCTATCTTAATACATGGTCTATTATCTATATTAATACATCGAATCAATAATTAATAGTTTTGCAAAACAGAAAGTACCAGGCTCATATAGGCTCATTGGTGGGTTCTCTAATGCATTTAGGAAGGATAAAAAAGAATTCCACTGGGCCAGGCACAATGGCTCACGCCTGAAATCCCAGCACTTTGGGAGGCCGAGGTGGGTGGATCACTAGGTCAAGAGATCAAGACCATCCTGGTCAACATGGTGAAACCCCATCTCTACTAAAAATA
>NW_016107442.1:2132833-2143306 GCF_001604975.1 Cebus imitator
AATTCCTATGTGCTGTGGGAGGGACCCTGTGGAAGATAATTGAATCACATGGGTGGTCTCTCCTATACTGTTCTCATGGTAGTGAATAAGTCTCATGAAAGCTGATGATTTTATATGGGATTTCTTCTTTTGCTTGGTTCTCATTCGCTTTTCTCTGCCACCATGTAAGATGTACCTTTCGCCTTCCACCATGATTGTGAGACCTCTCCAGCCACACGGAACTGTGAATCTATTAAACCTCTTTTTATTTATAAATTATCTAGTCTCAGGTATGTCTTTATCAGCAGCATGAAAACAAACTAATACAAGGGAGAAGAAAGCATTAATGAGTTACGAGCAATCCTAAAACCTAGCAGAGCAAATTTCAGTAGATTTTACATCTCCAGAAACAATACTCCACTGGATACAGAGCACAAAGAGTGAGCCAGGGTATTAATTCTGGAGGCATAAGTCTCTCCTTTCAGGTACACTGAGTCAGCAGTGCCGCCCTTGAGGCCCAAGGCAGGAGCTTAATCCTTAAGGACCTGGGTGGCTACCCTGCTAATTGAGACCCTTTGTAGCAGCAGCCTGGCCCAATTTTCTCTCCTGGGGCATCCAAAAGTTAGCCCCACTCTCTGAAACTGAGGAGGAGACAGCCTCACCCATCAGACCTGTGGTGAGAGTATCAGCCTTGCCAATATGAGAATTATGTTCATGGTCATTCTTCCACTTTCTTGAGGGATAACACATATTCAAAACCAATTAGCTCTGTTTCTTGAAGGATAACACATATTCCAAACCTATTAACTCTACTTTTCTCTAATGTAAAATCCCAGAGTCTGGAAACCATTCTTTTTTTTTTTAGAAGAAAGAGAGAAAGAAAGAAAGAGAAAGAATAAAAAAAAAAGAAAAGAAAAGAAAAGAAAAAAATGAAGGAGAGGAAGAATGAGGAAGAGGGAGAGAGAACTGGGGTGTTGCTTTATTGCCTGGGCTAGAATGCAATCTAAAAATGGATATGCCTGTAATTGTGTTTAATAATAGAGACATGGAAAAAAAAATGAGGGAAGAAAATAAGTAACAAGCAGCCAACCAATATTTTATTTAAACCTGTAAATAGGTGTGATGTGGTACTGATAAAAGTGTATATTTTGTATATTTAAAGTGGAGAGTTCTATAAATGTTAATTAAGTCTACTTGTTCCGGATCTGAGTTCAAGTCCTGGATATCGATGTTAACTTTCTGTCTCATTGATCTGTCTGATATTGATGTTGAAGTCTCCCACTATTATTGTGTGGGAGTCTGTCTCTTTATAAGTCTTATATACCTGGGTATTCCTGTATTGGGTGCGTATATATTTAGGATCTTTAGCTCTTCTTGTTACATTGATCCTTTTATCATTATGTAATATCCTTCTTTGTTTCTTTTGATCTTTGTTGCTTTAAAGTCTATTTTATCAGCAAAAATTGCAACTCCTGTTTTCTATTTATTATTTTTGCTCTCCATTTGGTTGGTAAATTTTTCTCCATCCCTTTGTTTTAAGTCTTTGTGTATCCTTGCATGTGAGATGTGTCTGGATGTAGCATACCAATGTGTCTTGGTTTTTTTTCCCTGTCTGTGTCTTTGGATTGGGGGATTTAGTCGATTTAAATTTAGAATTAATAATAATATATGTGAGTTTGATATTGCCATTTAATGTTAGCTGACTGTTTTGCCCATTAGTTGATTCAAGTTCTTAATTATGTTGATGTTCTTTATTTTTTGGTATTTTTTAGAAAGGCTGATACTGGTTGTTCCTTTCTATTTGTAGTGGTTCTTTCAGAAGCTCTTGTAAAGCAAAACCATTCTTCACTTTTGTCCATCTCTGATCCTGTTGGTTCAAGCTGGAAGTGTTTCTGATGGTAACACTCAATCGCTATTCTTGGCTTCTATTGAGATGGCTGATTACAAACATAAATCACACTCTTGATATGTTTATCACATGATTTTCTAGTTACACTCCCCATGTGCTCTCCAGAAAATACTTTCTCATCTTTTGCAATATGGATAGGCTGAAAAATTTTCAAATCTTCAAGTTCTGGTTCCTTTTTGCTAAACAATGACTTCTTCCACTTCTGTCTACCCTTTTGCACTTTATAAGAAAAGGCAAGGAAAACACCAAGATGCATTGCAATGTTTTGCTTAGAAACAGGTTCAGCTAAATATCCAGGGTCATCACCCATGAGTTCTACCCTTCTAAAAAATACTGGAACGCAATTCAGTTAAGTTATCTGCTACTTTATAATAAATATCACCTTTTCTCCTGTGTTTAATAATATGTTCCTCATTTCTATTTGAGGTTGGAAGTCCAAAATAAGGTGTCAGCAGAATTGATAACACCTAAAGCCTCTTTCCTTAGCTTGCAAATGGTCACTTTTTCACTGTATCCTGATATGGTCTTTTCTCTGTGCACTTTCACCTTTGGTAACTCTTGCGTTACCAGATTTTCTCTTCTTATACGTATATTAGTGAGACAGGATTAGAACGCATTTGAATGAACTCATTTTAACTTAATCGCCTCTTTAAAGGCTCAACTTCCAAATAGAGTTGCATTCTGAGTACTGAAGGCCAGGGCTTCAACGTGTAGATTTGTTTAGCAGTGACACAGTTTAGCTTATAACAGAGATGAACATCCTCAATTTCATAAAAAACATCTACAAAAACCTATAGCTAACATCATAGTTAATGATGATAAACTAAATGCTTTCCCCTTAAAATCAGGAACCAGGCAAGGATGTCCTTTTTTACCACCTCTATTCAACAATATACTGGAAGTCATAGCTACTGCTAATATGGGTAGGAAATACACACAGTAAGTATGGAGCAACTTGTAGTGTCAGAATTAAGGAAGTGCCAAAAAAATAATGATGATGTGGGTGTGTCCAAGGAACCCAGGGCCAACTGAAAGAGCTCCCAGTAGCTAAAGCTGAAACAATTTGATTTATGAAATACATAAATAAATATTGAACCATAACCCAAAGTGTTAACTAAATATCCATGAGTCCTTCAGATATAAATAAATGACTGAATAAACAAATGAGAGAGAAGAGACAAATATTCCATGCATAAGAATTCCAATAGTTTATGTACATACTTTCCCATGAAAGAGGTAAAGTCAAACATTCCATCCTCAGGAAAATGAAACAAGAGAAGCTGAAACAATATACACCTGAATGTTAAAAAAAAAAAAAAACACACCAGAATCCACAACAAACACTCCTCCCATTTAATTTCCTGTTACATGCTCTGAGGAAGCCAAAGTGTAGTCCATATTTTGTAACTTACTTTAAAATAATATAGTATTGAAATGGGAGAGTAAAAAGTAACTACAAATAAACACTACCTCAAGCCAAGTGGCCAAGTTTAACATCATGGTAATTAGTTGATAGTATGTATACTTGATAAAATGTGTTGAGGATTGCTCCTTACCTGTGGTCTTCCATCTATAAACAAATTGAACCAGTCTCATCATGATAAAATATTGGACAAGTCTCAATTTAGGGACATTCTACAAAATTTCCTATTAGTAATTCTCAAACAGTCAAGGTCATCACAAGTAGGCAAGTCTAACTAATTGTTATGACCAAGAGGAGACTAATACCCATGCTTACTACATACAGTGTGGCACAATGGATGCATTCTGTAACAGAAAAAAACACATTAGAAAAAAAGCCCCCAAAATTTCGGTTAAATGGGGAGTTTACTTAATAACAGTATGTCAGTATTGGTTCTTTATTTGTAACAAATATACCATGCTAACAAAAGTTATCAATAGTTAGGGAACTGGGCATATGTGATATGGGAACTCTTCATTCTGTCTTCATAATGATACCACAAATTTAAAGCTGTTCTTATGTAAAAGGCCAAGTTAAAAAATATATATATAAGTGTAGAGAGCAGAGACAGAGAAATCAGAGATTTGAAGCACAAGACACATTTGATGTATTGTTGCTAACTTGACAGTAAGGAAGTCATGTGACAAGGAGTGAGTGTGGCCTCCTGTAACTGAGAGTAGACCCTGCGTGGCAGCCAAAAGGAAATCAGTGACCTCAGTCCGACAACCACAGCAACTAAATTGTTCCAACGCCAACAATGAGTTTGAAAGTGAACAAGGGGGCTGGGCACAGTGGCTCATGCTTGTCATCCCAGCACTTTGGGAGGCTGAGGCAGGTGGATCACCAGCCTGGCCAACATGGTAAAACCCTGTCTCTACTAAAAATACAAATAATTAGCCAGGCATGGTGGCAGGCACCTGTAATTCCAGCTATTTGGGAGGCTGAGGCAAGAGAATTGCTGAAACCTGAGAGGCGGAGGTTGAAGTGAGCCGAGGTTGCATCATTGCACTCCACCTTGGGTAACAAGAGTAAAACTCCATCTCAAAGTGAATACAGAGACAAAGGCACCAGAAGAGCGTTAAGTCTTGACTCTAGCCCATTACTATGAGTAGTAAACTTTACTATGCTGTTTCTAGTCTTCTGACTTATAGAAGTGCAAGCTAAAAAGTAAGGGTTTTAATATTCCTAAATTTGTGGTAGTTTGTAATGTAGCAGTGGAAAATTAATGCAGAGCTCTTATGAGAAATCCACCCATCTTCTTTCTACTCATTCCTGCTTGACCTGGATTTCTTGGCCTGTGAGAGAAGGAAGGACACACATCTGAATCAGCCCATTCTCCCAGTCTTTCAAGTCAGCATCCTGCTAAGAGGGCAAATTCCTGTCTGTTCTTGCTTGTGTGGTGAGCTAACCAGGAATAAGAACTGTCCCTACAAGGGATTCTTCAAAGTTTGTAGGGACAAATTAGAGTAAAAGAGAGAGGATCTTTGAAGGACATACACGATGGATGTTGCAAGCCATGTTGTTCTCATATTGACTTTAATAGTAATGAAATTGAGTCTTTGATATGAATCTTCGTGGCTCTCATATCTTGATTCTCAATAGTTTCTGAACTAGAGAGGCCAAGGCAATTATTATTTATGGCCCCCTTCAAACCTCCCCTTGAGGTTTCATAGGAGTCAGAAAGAAATCTCTTTTTCTAAAAAAAAAAAAAAAAATTATTCTCATTATAACTACAAAAGAAAGTGGGATCAGACTATAGAGGACCATGAATGCCAGCATGAAACATTTTGTTTTAATGAACTAGAGAGATTTTTTCCTGAACCAGGGCATGACACATTGAGAGTGAGGCTTCAAACTGATTACTTTGACAATGCTATGCAATCCATGGGGGGGAGTGGGAAAGAAATGTGTGGAAACAATTATGTCTATGCAAATATTATAGAAAATGTTTTACCTCTGAGCTTTATATAAAAACTGATCTTGGCTCAAACTGAAAATTGCTAACTAGGCAAGAAGAGAGAATGGCATGAAACATAAAACTGTCTCCTTAAAAGCTCGGGACAGGCATATGTGCTTATGAAACTTGAGTTTTTGCCAACTATTTTATAAAAAATAAAATGTCATCTCACTGCTCTTAGCACTTGCAGCTGTATTTTTATTTCCATTTGTGGGGTAAATGATTTTCAAAGAATTTTTTATAATAGTCAAGTTTGGCAAAATGCAACACCTAAGTGTCATTTAGGGGCTCATGTTATTAAGTATGGTGGTACTATAATCCTTCAAAAAGGTACATTTATCTATATTATCTGGCTCGTCTCATTGAATAATGAAAGATGGCATACATATCAAAAAATGAATTTTTAATCATTCTAAACTTTGAAGCCCTGTTGGTGAAATTGTAAATTCTGACATTTAAAAGCTAAGAAAGAAAATACTATTTAAATTTGCTTTCTTACGGAAAACATATTTGATTAAATATTTTTTATGAATATCCCTCTGGGGCCATGGTCTCTGAGATGTGCCACAGAGTTGCAAACACAAATCTAATCTGAGTCAGCAGTCAGATTCCAGGTTCAGGATAGATGGGTGGAGATTGATGGGCCAGAGAAATCAAAATATTATCCAGTTCTAACTATACTCCACAGAGTTATACCTGCAGGTTTCATGGCTTGCTCTGCACCCTACCACACTACAGTCAGATGCTCCTCACGCATTGCCTTTAGATGGGCTGGTCTCTTACAGTGCCCTTGGTGGTGATTCACTGTGAGTTCAGGCTTCAAGAATTTTCCCAGGGTTGGGAAAGCAGCTAACCTTGCCTAATCTGTAACCTCTAGACAAGTTAGAGAAGTAGTTAAATGGGTAAAACATAAGATCAGGTTTCTGTGTTTCAAATTCTACCTCTACCATGTCATGTCTCTATGTCCTTAGAAGACATTATTTTGCTTCTGGAGGCCTCAGTTTCCTCACCTGTTAAATAGGATAAGGATAGGGAAATTTAAAGCAGTATTTTCTTTCTTAATGTTATCCTAGGAAACAAAACACATAAATGAATAATCTGTGTATTCATTAGAATTCTCCAAAGAAACAGAACAGATAAGATATATAGCATATATATATATATATACACATATATATACTGTACATTTATATATATATATATATACACACAGAGATACACATCTATCTAGCTATCTATCTGTAGATAAATATATACAGGGAGAGAGACAGAGAGAAAGATTTATTATAAGGAATTGGCTCACGTGATTGTGAAGGGTGGCAAGATCTGCAGGATGAATCTACAAGGGGAGACCTGGGAGAGCCCATGATTTACTCCCCGTTGTAGCCTGAAGCCCTAAGAACCAGAAGAACTGATGGTATGATCCTATCCTAAAGTTGATGAAACCCAAGAAAAGCATACTTTCAGTTCAAGTCTAAAGGCAAGAAAAAAAATTAGATGTTCACGTTTCTGAGGCAGCTAGGAAGGAAGAATTATCTTACTCAGGAGAGGGTCAGCAATTTTGTTCCATTTAGACCTTCAACTGATTGGGTGAGGCCTACCTACATTAGGGAGGGAAATCTTTCCTCATTCTACTGATTTAGATGTTAATCTCATCCTAAGCCACCCTCACAGAAACAACCAGAATAATGTTTGATTAAATATCTTTGCACTCCATGGTCCAATCAAGTTGACACATAAAATTAACCATCACAATTTATATAAAGCATTCCATTGTTGGGAACATGCCTCATAACGTTAATCATTTTTTTTCATTAACTGTTAACTATGCCACACAACTTAATTCTAATATCTCTCAAGTAAGCACTAATAGTGACATCTTATAGTTGAGAAATATAGATGTTTATAGTGGATAAGTATCTTTTTCAGGATCACACAACTACTGTTCTACTACTCTAGCAGAGCTAGAATTCAGAACCCCTACTTTCTGGCTACAAAGCCCTGTTCTTACAACCAAATCACAGTGCCCATCCTCCTTTTTAAATAAAGAGCAAACTGAGAAGGCAAAATCCAGAGCCCACAAAACTCCTTCAAAGTCTTATAGCTGCCAGTTCAGTTCCATGCCAGTGTACACGTTTATATATAACCATGTGTGAAATATCTATGCCATTTTTCTGAGACGTTGAGTAGGTGGCATGTATTTCAACATTTCATCTCCATCAAATGAGAGCTATAACATATATTTAAAGATGATGTCAGCCTTTCTAAATATAATTTTCAACTGTGCTGGGAAAAATATAAACTGCAGCACTGTAATAATCAACATATAAATAGCTCCCACATCTTTGCCATGCAAATTTGGATAATGATATTATGGAAGATGACTATCAAAAGGGGCCTTCTGTTACCACTCTTTCTGCTAACCAGTGAGCAGCTGGGATTGATGACATTTTTAGTTAAAGCCAGTTTGGAAAGGCTTTTATCCCACGGAGATAAGCTAAAGCCTCAAAATAAAACAATCCCAAACTGCCAATGTTTGATTGGTTTGAAGTTGGAACGGAGGTATTAAATTCTTGATTTTCTCACAGTTTTGAAGAAAAAGCACACACTTTCCATTGCCCTTTGATGGCTGACAAACTGAACCTCCAGGCCTTTTCTGTATGTGAATCTAGGGATATATTTCCTCTACCTGGAAGTTTTCATAACACCTGAACCCACATCTGCAGGAGGAGAATGATGTCTCTCATTCAGCCTCAGTGTCTTTGCAACTTCCTGAACACACAGTCCCTCTGCTGGATGCATCAAACGACAAGACCCTGTGAAGATATAGATATGCTAGCGATATCACCATTACCAAAAAGCCCATTGGAGTTTCTTTTGAGAAGGTTCCCACTTCTCCATGTCTCAGTTATAGAAGGACAGGACTCTGGGGCGACAGCTTTTGTTAGAATGTTGCTAATTCCAGGTATGGGTAGGTAGGTGTTTCTATGACAGAGACCACAAACAAGTAGTTGTTGGCCATTTGCTTTGGGCAATAGAGTGTTGTGCTTTTTTCCTAATTTGGTTACTTTTAGATGGGGCAGGGGCTTCATATTGTCACAGACGCTGTATCTCCCTATTGTCTTAAACTTGAGTTTGGGCCATTCTTACATGTGACTTTTCCTACTGAATACCAGTACAGATGAGATATTCATTAGATGACTTTTCCAATAAGTGATCTAGACATAGACATTCTTATTTGATCCAGAGAGACACAAACACTGCTGTGGTGAAAGAAGAAGCCCTGCTGGGAACAGAAAATATTAAAAAAATCCACTCTGTAGGATGAATTACAACCGTGCCCTTAGCTACATGCTTTTTTTGATTTTGTTTATTTGTTTTTGGTATGTGTGAGTGAGTCCCACAAAATATAGAATACCAGATCTCATGTTTTTAAGTCAAGCTCTTTTGTACTTTAGTCTGAGCTCTGTTTCATTAGCTGAGTTACTTTTTTTGGGGTAGACATTTCTTTTTTTTTTTTTTTTTTTTTTTTTTTTTTTTTTTTTTTTTTTTTTTTTTTTTTTTTTTTTTTTTTCAAAATTAATCACAATAATTCTTCTTGTCACCATATGCACACCCCTTTGAAATTCAACTGAGCCATTCCTCCTGTCCTGACATGGCTCTATTTCTCTATCTCTCAAATCTGGGAATGGTCACATGATTTGTTTGGCCGATTAGAAGTTAGAAATTTTATAATGGAAACTTTTTAAATTAGAAAATTTAACACAAGCAGATATTTGAAAAAATTCTCAATCATTGGGACTTCTCCTCTCTTGCTGTGCTTGAAAACTTGAGCCCATGACATGATTGAGCTTAAGCCAGCTTTTCAGTCCAGTCTCGTAGAGGTGGGTTGAGGGCACATGAACGAAACCTACCATCAACTTACTAAGTGGATAAAGTCATTATAGATCATCTAACTCTGGATATGTTTGCAGACTGCAGATATCAGCTGAACTAACCCACACCAGAAGAGCTACTCACTCGACCTCAAAATGCAGAGACATAACAGATGCATATTGTTTTAAGCCATTAACTTTGGGGTAGTTTGTTACACAGAAAAAGTTAAATGACATATTTCTTAGCCTCAATATCCTCAACTGCAAAATAGAGTTGAGAATAACTACTTTGTAAAGTTACTGTGAATATTATAAATAACATGTATAAGTGACTGGCTCACATAACGTTTCCAACAAATGAAAGCTATATTATTCATTAGTTATCAGTCTGAATGAGCTTCTACATCTCTTAATGTTAAAACAGATTTTCAGATTTTATGCTCCTGTTCTTGAAAATTGATCTTGACTTCTGATACTTCCTAATTCTGATGACTCAGTTTTAGTGTTGCTCAAAATGACATTATGGCTCCACTTCAATAAATTCATCATTATCATAGACGCTTAGAGAAAAAGCCTCAAATCACACAGCCCTGGCTTCCTGGAAGTAAAATTAACAAAAAACGACAGAATTAAGACAGCCATTCCCATCAAGTTAGAAGCTGAAAATCAACCTTGAATTTTTGAAGCCCAATAAATTATTATAGTTGGAGAAATCCATGGAAAATGTCTATTTCATTTAAGCTACATGTGTGTCACTGTGTGTATGGGTAGATTAATTGCCTAGTCCTTATCTTCAAGTTGTACGAATGTACTGGGGAAGACATACTTATGCAATGAAGCTATCCTATGAAACAAACTACATAGGGTGCTTTGACACAGCATCCACATACATCAACACAAGGAAATGGGACTGGGGATTAAGATCAAGGTAAAAGATTTGGGAAAGCATCAGAAGAAAATAGAATTGTGTTAATTTTCACAAGTACTTTAAGCAAAACTCTTGCAGTTTCATTTTCCAAAGATCTAAGTCATATTGCCTCAGAAACCACAACATAAACATAAACCAGAATCAGCATTTTACACTCAAAAACTAGCGAATCTTTGCCTTGTAAGAATGGCTAGATTCACAGGCTCAAGGAAATTTTCAGGATATCCTCTCTCAGCTCTCATCTGTTTTTCACTTAGTTGGCCCTGTTTGTTCTCAGATAAAATGAACGCCAACAACATGCTTGACCCCAACTCCAAGTTTGTAACAAAGAAGTGGTTTATTCTTTCTTTTTTTTATCTTTAT
>NW_016107442.1:2143381-2169885 GCF_001604975.1 Cebus imitator
TTTTTTGTTTTTTGTTTTTTGAGATGGAGTCTTGCTCTGTCGGCCAGGCTGGAGTGTAGTGGCTCAATCCCAGCTCACTGCAACCTTCATCTTCCTGGTTCAAGCAGTTCCCCTGCCTCAGCCTCCCAAGTAGCTGGGATTACAGGCACACACCACCACGCCCAGCTAATTTTTTTCTATTTTTAGTAGAGATGAGATTTCACCATGGCGATCAGACTGGCCTTGAACTCGCCCCACCTCGGCCCCTCAAAGTGCTGGGATCACAGACATGAGCCACCATGCCCAATCGGCTTGAGCCACAGTGCCAGATCAGAAGTGGTTTGTTCTTAAAAATTCAAATGCAAGTCAAAGGTCTGACGCTCCTTAAGAAAAATTGGATCATACATTCATTTATGAACCAGTTACTAAAAATGAGAATAAGGTAAGCTCATCCACACCCCAGAGTCAGAAAGTGGGAATGGAAAGCAGCTCTTACCAGAAGAAGAGTTAGGATATTGGCCCTCAACTTCCAAAACAAATATTCATTTTGGCAGAGTAGGATTTTTTTTCTCTAAGGCAGCAGCAGAGTGCTTAAGTTAAAGGCAACGGACCAGGAAGTAACACTGTCCCTAATAGTTCAATGGATTGAAATTGACACTGTCAATTAGAAATGAACATATCTTTACTTTTTTCTTTCTATCTAACCTCATTCAAGAAGCTGAGACAGCCATTTTTGTGTGTTTGATTTTGTTTCTCAGAGGAGAATCCAGACTTAAAGGACCATTTTATGTGTTGTTAATCCCATGCGTTATATTTTAATAGTACATTTTTCCCCCTCATTTCGCCAAACAAAGAAATGTCAATCCCTGGAGTCCTAGCAACTCAGTCGTTACACCTACTCAATTATGTATTTGGCTCAGTTGTAGAATAAAGTAATCAGAGGAAGCCTGGTACAGACTGGCTTGAAGTAGAACAAATGTGAGTGAACTCATCCAACAACATGCCTCAGGAAAGAAAAAAATACAGTTCATTTCTAAACCAGAAAGAGCCAGATTTTGAACAGTATCACATGTAAACCACTAAGGTAAAGCAGAATTCAGAAGGTAAAAATGAAGCATGACTGCAGGCAGGACCCAAGAATAAAACAGAAAACAGCAGTAGACAAGGTAACAGAGGGGACTTAGAAATAGCAATCACCCAGGTGGCCCACACAGATACTGAGAGTCTAGGCAAGGCTCAGAGGATTAGACAGAACTGAGAACAGAGACTTCAAGATCAAGGCAACTTTCAAAACGAGGGTGTCTGCGGCCTAAGCAAGCCTGTATTTTGTGGTTGTTTAGTTGTTGCTTTTTATTTATTTATTTATTTATTTATTTTTATTTTGGGTCAGTCTACAAGGTAGGGGAAGGAAGGGCTGGTAAGCTGCATAGCCAGAATTGAACAACAAAGATGGATTATTGTGAAGATATTCTACTTCATAGCCCCATTGACTTTCCTCCACATTCGACACATACTTGCTCAATGTTCCTCGTTAATAGCTACTAGTTTCTCAAATCCTGGCTTAACTATCATCTTTTCCAAGAAGGCTTCCCTGGCTAACTCCACTTCCTTGCCAGTCCCCATGTTATCCCATCATATTATTTACAAATTATATTTTATTTGCCTATTGATTTTTCTGCTTTTCAAAGACAAAGACCATGATTCACCACCACTGTAGCTTTAGGACCTAGAGTAGTGCTCAATTAGTGTTTTGTTTTGTTTTTTAATAAATCAACAAGCTTACACTAAGTACACCTCACCACATGTACCCCTAAACTTAAAATAAAATAAATTTTTTAAAGTAATTCCAGAGGTATATCCACTTGTGTGATTACTATAAAGAGAATAAAAATAAACCTACCTTTAAATAAAAATCTAAAATTTAATAAATTAAATTTAAAAAGACAATCTATATTCTTGGAATTTAGGTATAAATTCCAAAAAGATGTTAAATATACATTTATATTATTTATGGGAAGATGTTTCTCCCCTGAATTAAATACACTCTTTGGTATTTGGTAGTTTTTCTCAAAATAAGATATAAAACAAATTCCCTAAAATTGTCTTACACTTGTTTAGAACCAAAATTATGAGAAGTCAAAGTTCTGTGGCATTAAACAAGTCACCTTACATCATATATAAAATAAGAGGATCCCTACTTGGTCTTTATTTTTACAAAGCTTCAAAATCTTCATGATTGATCTCAGACATAGGTACTTAAACAAATATATATTTTTAAAGATTAAGTATTATTTAACAAGTTATTGAAGCTCATCTTTGATTTCCAAATTTGTCCTTACGTCTTTCTTTATATACTGCAGGGATTTACACATGTTAACGTGTGTAAGAAAAGTTGGCTGTGTATATAAAATGAAGATTTCTGAGTCTTCATCTTAGTATTCTGAATCAGTTGATGTGAAGTGAACCCAGGAATCCAAAATTATAAATGCATCTCAGGAGATAGTGATCCAGGTTGTCTTTGACAGACCACAGCTTGAGTACCACTTTGTCTGTTTCCTTTATTCCCATATTCCTTATATTTTCCTCTTATTCCACTCCTGACTATCCTTCAGATCTACTGAACATTGTGAATACAATGGATGGAACTTAAGTAATACCCAATGAATATATTAAATATAGAGGAGGAAAGTATAATTAGAAAATTAATACTTGTATGAATGAAGAAGTGAATGAACAAAGGAATAAATGAATAAATATGTTTTTCAGGAAGTATTTATGGCTGTGTGTCTAGCACTCCGCATATGTAGCGACTATCCAACCTCACCTCTAGGCCAACTCTGGCACAGGCTTCCTGAGAAAAAACCCCAGCTGAGAGTATTCATTTTAAAAGTTCAGGAGGGAAGAAGATGTGATCAGGACACAAGTAAGAGAAGGGCCTACAGGAGATTGTTAGCAAAGGTCAACATCCTACAGTATAATAGGCAAAAGTTGCCATTTGGAAGAAGCCCTTGGGAGATAACAGGTTCTTGACTCACTCAAATAAGTTTCCAGCTAAGAAAATGTCTGTTAGTACAAGAAATTATTTTGGAGGTTAAACCGGCTCAATTCAAATTGTAAGGATAGTTGGGCGATTTCCTTGCTAACTGGAGTGGCCTGGAATCATGTTATGGAAATAGAACACAGGTGATAATAATGCGTATACAATTAAATTGTTCTTAAAATTGGCATTGGAACAAAGAGAAAATAATATTGGAATTTTACAGATGTTAGGGAAGCTTTTAAAGTGGCAATAACAGGACCTTTGAACTTGGAAATGATGCTGCTTGTCAAGCTGTGCCTTAGGAGTGTGAGTGTGATGAAAGACTGTTGTGGGTTCCACCCTGGGCTGGATTAGACTCAACTTGCCTGGTTGTTAATGGCTGTGTTGGGATGCCTAGTGGAGCATTCCCCAGGAGAATGACAAGATTCCTTTCCCTACTGCTGTTGCTATAAGGTTCATCTTCAACTTGACTTTCTCTGATGCAGGGGGCTCTTAGTTTCAGCAAGTGGCCTTCATTTTGTCCACTGGTGTTGAAGCTACCTGGTTTCTTTGTAGCTGGTTTCTAAGCTTTGACATGACTTCTGTCCACTCCCACTGCCCCTGCAACAGCCTACTCATGTACCTTCTCCCTTCAAGCAGACAAATCAAGGAGGTCCTTTTAACACAACTTAAAGATCCGTCCAGTTTCATTCACCATCATTCAGGCTGGAAACTTCAGAGATAACTTTGGCACCTTGTTTTGCCTTCCTCTCATTTTCCAAGGCTTGCCTCTTAAAGTTGCTTCTTCGGTTTCACCCCATCTATTCCCATGTTAGTGCTGGCTGATATTAAACCATTCCTGAAAAATAAGTGGTAGCTTCCTAGTTGGTGTGCCTGATCTCGACCCACATGTATGTAATCTTCTCCTCAATGCCAGAATACCTCAAAAAAGTTAGTTTTATCAATGCTGTCATCCGTGATTGTCAGGTGAATTCTAATGTGCTCAAATAAGTTTACTTTAACTAATATTAACTGAGCATCTATTATATTCCAGGCCTTTACCTGGGACACCTGAGAGATATGAAGATGGATTATGGAGCTAGAAGAAGACACAGACTCATAAAGAGATGATTAATGTGCAATAAATAAATATAATGTCAAGGGTAGACCTAGAGGCTGAGAGAAGACATTCAGAAGACTCACTGACATAGTCTGAAAGAATGAATAAGAGATGGTGCAGTGAAAGGACTGAGGACATTTGGGCAGTGGGGTACCATGTGTACAAACACATGGAGAAGAGACCAGACAGAGTTCTGGAGGCAGCTTGAGACTGGACTAGGTATTTTAATGCTAGGAAGGGATGAGCAACTGATACAACTATAGAGGGGTCAGATATGCAGGATTCCATCATTCAGGCCAAGAAGGATAATTTTAACATTATTTGAACAGGTCTCTTATCCAATAGTTCTCAATATAGTTCTCACACCCAGAGGATTGGTAGGCAGGGGATGATATCCATTATTATAAAGATGAAATGTAAAGCTAAGATAAATATGACTTTTTGATGGAAAATAGTTCCCAATGTGATTTTTATGTTACCATATATATATGATATGTACATACAATTTGGATTTCTTTAAACCACAGAAATTAAAGAACTTTCAGGCTTTGAGTGGGTTAATTTTTATTAGAGTCTGTTATCTCCTCTTCATTTATTCTCTTCTGCTTTTAAGTTACATAAGAAGAGCTATTAGAACTAATGGCTCTAATGAAAATGCTATTCTACCCAAGTTGCTCTACTTAAGAAATAACCGATGTATGTTCATGAGTAGGAATGATTTGTTTTTGACTCTATAGCAAAGCAAGTTTTGTATGAGCAAATATGTGTATTTTTCTGGTGTCAAGGCTTATTACAGTAATTACATCGCCAAATAGTCAATAACAAACAATTAAAAAATAGGAAGATAAAAATATAAACATATATAGATGAAGTAGACAGATAAATAGATCACAATTAGATGTAAAGGATGATAACTAAGAATAAATGAATGGATGGATGGATAGAAGATAGAGACAGGAATAAAAGAGAAGTTCAAAATTACAGTACCTACTTCTGCTATTATTTCTTTTTTCTGTGACTTTGCATAAATCTGCTACCCATGAAATTTCCCACTACAGTTTCCTTTGGCCTAGGAAAGAGATAACTGAATTCTTTTACCTGTCCAGGTCCTTCAGAAAATAAGAAATAATTTATCTTGAACTCTTAGTGTTCATATGTCACAAATTTGGTTCTTCTCACAGACAGCCTTGATATGTTGCCATATTTTTATTCTTCTATAATGCATCCTTTCACCCGAGTTGAAAGATCATTGAGAGCAGAAACATTATTTTACTATTTTTACCCCAAACTCTGACTAGCACTGGATCTTGCCAGAGGTAGTTAGTTGCAGATTTAACATACAGATCATAGACTATTTTGGTTCATTTCAACAATAAAAATGGAATCTAATGTGCTAGGTTCTGGAGGTACAAATGGCTAGAATACCGTTCTAGATACTGAGGTGTTTACTGACTTCATCTAAGAACAGACTTTAATATATTTCAGAATTTTAATTTGACATTTCCACTGATTATACTCTCTAGTAATTCTTACTATAGAGGTGACAGTTTCTGTAAGAGTGGGGTGTAGATGATGACAACCATATCAGAGTGAGGCTATTTAAATTTAACAATGAATCAGAGAGGAATTCAGAGACTTCGAATAGGAATAAATTAACATATTTCTCCCTAATGTCTTGAAATACAACATTAAGTATGCAATATAATGAGTCCATTAATGTGGTTACTTTTATAGTCTATTACCAATGCAGACCAGGCTGAATTTTAGACAATAACCAATAAATATAATAGACATTGGTGCTCCCTCATTAATAAGTAACATCTATATTTTAAACAATGCAGAAGCAGAATATCTTGAATATTTTGTGTTACCATACCATATATTATAAAATATATATTTGAGTCTATATTTCATTGTAGAAAATTTTTAGGATGTTTGAATTCGGTATTTTAATTTTGCATTTAAAATAATTTGCAATTGCAGCAGAATTTTTTAACTTTAAAGTATACTCATCTTCATTATTTAGTTATAAATTTAAAGGTATTTATACCTAGAAAATATATTTGGTTAGTACAATAAGGGTTATTTTGACTAACTGATGCTGAATTTAATGAACAAGCAAATGAAGTAGTTAAGAACCAGAATTATATACTATAAAAGCACCGGCAAACTAGAAAAGAAAGTGTGTCTGTGTGTCTTGGGAAAATGCATTCATAGAATTCTAGACATGTTTAGCATCCACAACTCCTGCTGAATTCAAAGTAGACTATGTGACACTACCCTTTACTCCCTGTTCAACCAATTTTAATGAGGCATGTTACGTCTGGGTAGTTCATGAAGGATCTAGGGCAGATATACATTTTATAGCCACTGGCTCAGTAAGCACAACACACTAATCAAAATTTAATGGAAACAGAAAGAACTACAGATAATATCAATATGGCCTTTGAGAAAGACAAAAGCAATGGCTGACTTTGCTCACTGATTCTCTGCTATTATTTCTTTTTTCTATGACTTTGCATAACTCTGATACCCTTGGAATTTCCCACTACAATTTCCTTTGGCCTAGAAAAGAGCCAGACTGAATTTTTGTATCTGTCTGGGTCCTTCAGAAAACAAGAAATAATTTATCTTGAATTCTTAGTGTTTAGGTTCACAAATTTGGTTTTTCTCACAGAGAACCTCCCAAATATTTCCCCATTCTGACAGAGGAATTTCTTATTATATAGGCTGATGGTTCTTCATCTTCCCTTATAGCTAAAGAGTGGGTTTATGACCCAATACGTACCAATAAACCCAAAGAGGAAGTATCGGGGACTTCTGGGAATGGTTCCCTTCTGGATAAAAAGAGGCATAAGAAAAATATTGCACGTTTTACTCTTGGATGGTGCTAAGTGAAGACAAGAGGTTCGTGGCTGCAGCAACCATCTTGTAACCAGAAGGTGATAAACCAAAGGACCACAACCAGCACACTGAAGGTAGTAGAGTGAAACATGAAAAGAGCCTTAGTCTCTGATGATTGTGTTAAGTTTTGAGTTAACCTATTTACAACTGAAGTATCATTAAATTTCTTGGCATGTTAGACAAAAATATCATTATTTCTTCTAGCCATATTACTTGGGCATGTAATTTCTGTGTAGTTACAAACATCTTAATTCATAAATGGATTCATTTCCTTACCTTTAAATTCTCAGTTGAATCAATATCCACGAAACCCAGTTGAATCTAAAATAATTTTGCCTTGTGATTTTCTTCTCTATTTTCACTAAACACGCCTTTTTTTTTTCTCTGCTTCACAAGTGTTTCTATTTCTCATAAGCAGCAATAATCCATGGCCTTGATACAGGTTTTTTTTTGTGATATATTTATGAATTTAAGGGCTTTGACTAAAATCATAACAGAATTCAGTTGTGATGCAATGGTACCCAGAATATAGGTTAGCCACGTGGGCTTTTTTAGTTACCTGCCATGTGCTGTTTCAAAAATTGCTGGAAACAGAGATTTTATTCATTGATGAACTATTCAGTACTATATGAGAAATACTGAGAGATATTTTAAGGATAACTTCAATGCACTTCATTATCATTTAACCTGCCGTAAAATTGCAGCATAATACCCAGTGAAAAAGGGTTCAATTGTACAAAGAATGAAATTGGAATGGAAACTGAATATATTTAATAACTATGTTAACACTTTTTTCAGGGAAGTTATCTAATACTTATCCATTTAAACAAATTTAAAAGGAAGCTTCTCTCCCTAAAGCCTCTCTATTATGAAGTTACAGTCTCCAGATTGCCAACTCCATTGTCCAAAGAACAGAGAGTGCTTGGAAATACCTGCCAGATAAACAAGTTCTCACATGCCTGGGGAGATATTAAGCACTTCTCTGTGTAGCTGCTTCCAAAGATGCCTTTGCATCTCCCGGTTCACTGCTACTGTGAAGTCGACAATCCTGGAAATGCATTGAGTTTTGAAGCAGAGAGTTTTCAAAGTGACAAGCTTAAAAAATACAATTCACCTTTTGCCCTTCCACTCCCAGCTGCAGAATATTAGGCTTCCTTAGAACTCAGTTTTATAACTCTGAATACGAACTGATACTTTTAATAAATAGGCTAAGCTCTCCTGGGCTACGGGTTTCCAATTATAGTTTCTAGTCCAAATCCCCGTTTTAAATGCAGATGATTAAATGAGGGTATTTATTATTTAGACAATAAGAAAAAAAGTTCATATCTCCTAGCTAAATGTTATAATCTCAATTTTTAAAAATTCAATGAAATAATTAATGGCAAGCTTGAATTAGCTCCAAAATTTTCTATTACATAAACTGTTGCTAACAAAAAACAAAGACACAATCAAGTGGCACAAAATTTATGGATGGGAAATCTGTCTTGATTATGTATCAGTTTCATACTTAGATTGAGCTGGACAGCTTTGTGTTACAGAAATGGTAGGAAAATGGAGTTCCTTTTCTGCCTCTGATACCAAGAAGTTTTATATGTGACATTTGTCATTGAAACTCTGTCTCCTTGTATGTTAGGCTTTATAATATTTAATAACTCTTGAATTCTGTATTTCTGTTTCTTGATACATTAAAATTCAGTTGTTTTAAGGAAAAGGGCAGAAAATTTGGACCCAGAATACTTATGTTTGAAACCCAGCTCCAAATTTCTTGGCTATAGCTCCCTGGATACAAAGTTAACTATGTAGAATCTCAATCTGTAAAATGGAAGTGAAAATATCAATATCATGATTATATTTAGAAGATACAAGGACATCACTATGGAATATTTATTAAATTACGAATTTAAAACACGCTTATATCTCAATTATATCCCAACTCTTAAGCAACTATTGCAATTGATTGTACCTATTTTGAGGATAAGATGTATTGGTGCTCCTGACGGCTACAAGAGACCCAAAGGCAATCTTAACATTAACAGAAGTCGTAAGCACAGCACATAGGCAGGTAAGTGGCCACTTACATGATTTGATTTCATATTCCTTCAAATATATAAATTCTCACCTCCAAATCAATTTTTTTTCTTTCACTGGAAAGAAAGGAAGGCCCTCCTTTCTCTATGCAATTAAAGCTTTTTATGAATAAGTCATTGCAGCAGTCATCATAAAACAGATTTCTGGCTATAGGTATGACATCCCTATGAACCTTAAAAAGAACTTATCTTACTCTTTCCTGTATCAGGGAGTACCTAACAGGGTGCCTGTTTATGGTTGGCGTTAAGCCAGGTTGATGAATGAATAAATGAATGAATGCATAAATTTCCCATTAGAATATTATTTCCTTTAACTAAAGTGTGTAGAGGTCTGAGTTAAGTTTCTACTAATTGTTTCATAATAATACAAATGAATTTCAGATAATTTCTTGGGGTCATGTGAGGAAAGAGTACTGAGGCCTAAGTAATAATTTGGTGAAATAAATTAGCATTGGAGTGAGGTCCCCAGAAACACTGTCCACCTCCCTTTTCTCCCACCCATTTTGTCTGGACAAAGGAACTCTGGATTCTATCAAGTGGGATCACAAAAGTCTTTCACTGAATAAGGAGTGGCAGCTCCCACATGGGAGGCTCCCACTATGTGCTGGGAACTGTCCTAGGCATTTTGTGTGACTTACCTTATTTCTCACAACAACCCTAAAAGGAGCAACCCCCAAAATTCTGTCTTACCGAGGAGGAAATTGGGGCATGGAGTTTTCCAGAGATCACTCCTCTGTTTAATTGGCAGGATCAGAATTTGAGAGAATCAACTGCTCCTAACCATAAACCTCTCCCTTTGGAACCCAGAAAAAGCCTCTGAACACTGCCCACTGGTCCATGCTCTGTGTTTGGATGGTGATGCCAAGAAGTGTAACAGGAGCTTGCACAAAAACTCTTCCGCACAGCTCCGGTCTAAAGTTCAGACTGAGGGCAGATTGCAGCAGGTTGGAGATGGGACTTGTAAAGAATGTTTGTGTGTCCCACATGTTTGGCATAGTAGACACCCTCTGCTAGCCTCAAACTTGGCTGAAAAGACAGAGTGACCTGGCTTCAGATAACTCCAGATCTGCACGTATTGTTGATATTGATGTTGTTTCGTCTGGATGGGAATGACAGGCATCTTTTGTCCAGATCTGGCAGACATACCAGAGCAGAGCTGACTCTCCCTGAATGCAATGTAGCCGCCAACAACACAGACACTCCTAAGCTCCCTAAGTAATACAAATGCCCTTCTTTCCTTTGTCTCCACAATTACTCATAAAAATATTGAATAAATTGAAATGCTATGAATTTATGAAGTAGCTGAACTCCAAATAGTTCTGAATCCTCCCATGGCCCATGAAGAAAGGGAGGGGAATATAAATCAGCTGGGGTAAGAGGCAAGAAAAGAATGCCAAAGTTGGTGTTCCCAAGGGCTCTAACAACCAAGGCAGTTCAGAACTGCAAAAGGTAGAAGCCTGTCCAAGATAAAGTTGATCAGGGGAAGCTGAGCGTCAAATGCCAGACATAACAAGTACACCCTGAGTTCAAAGAGGAATAGGAAGAAAAGAATATTAAATATAAGCATTGCATATCACATGTTTTCTGTATAACATGTTCTGTCCTCAGCATTTTTAGTGAATTACTTCATTTAATTGAGGTAGACATTGTCATCCTCAGTCTAAGATGAGGCAGTGGTTGATATGAAGTGTTAAGGATCTCCATTAAAGAAGCAAAGTGGAGAATTGCCTACTGGAAGGCTCAAAACCAAGCCACAGATTTTGCTATCTGCTATAAAAGGTATGGACCCAGGAGTTTATGGACAGGCTGATGTGAGATTAACCTGAGGGTGGGTCCTATATGTGGGGAAAAAAAGTGCAAAAACATTGTCAAGAATAACTTTCCCCAAGGATGAAAAATATATTAGTGGATTTCTTAAACTGGATTTAGGTTTGAAGCAGAAAACAAACAAACAAACAATATTATGCGAATTAAATGTTACAATATCAAATTATTTCAATACAAGTTACAGAATGTAAAACACATGAATGCTAGACATTCTTAAACTAAACAGCTTTGTTTCTTTTTTTGTTTTTTTGTTGTTGTTGTTGAGATGGAGTCTTGCTCTGTCGTCCAGGCTGGAGTGCAGTGATGCAACCTCGGCTCAATGCAACTTCTGTCTCCCCGGTTCAAGTGATGCTCCTGCCTCAGCCTTCTGAGTAGCTGAAATTACAGATATGTGCCACCACACTCGGCTAATTTTTGTATTTTTGGTAGAGATGGGGTTTCACCACACCGGCCTGGCTGCTCTTAAACTCCTGACCTCATGATCCTCCCACCTCAGCTTCCCAAAGTGCTAAGATTACAGGCATGAGCCACTGCACCCGGCCAATAGCAGTTTTTGTATTTCAATTTTTTTTTTTTTTTTAGACACAGTCTCTGTTGCCCAGGCTGGAGTGCAGTGGCACAATCTTGGCTTACTGCAACCTCTGCCTCCCAGGTTCAAGTGATTCTCCTGCCTCAGCCTCCCAAGTAGATGGGTTTACAGGTGTGTGTCACCATGCCCAGCTAATTTTTGTAATTTTAGTAGAGACAGAGTTTCTTCCATGTTGACCAGGTTGGTCTCAAACTCGACGTCAAGTGATCTGCCCGTCTCAGTCTTTGAAAGTGCTGGGATTACAAGCATGAGCCACCATGCCCAGCAATGTATTTTGCATTTTTGAAGTAGATGCCATTCTCTCCCAAAATGCTTTTTGTCATAAGATCATCAGATATGAGAGATGGCTTATCTTTTAGTTATTTTTAGTTCTTTTCCTGTGTATAAGGAAACACAGCAAATTAAATAAGCAGTACTTTATGGGAAAACATGTAAGTCTTGTTTATTTTCCTTCTAAAAATAATTTTCCACTTGTGAGTGAGAACATGTGGTATTTGGTTTTCTGTTCTTGTGTCAGTTTGCTGAGAATGGTGGTTTCCAGCTTTAACCATGTTCCTGCAAATAACATGAACTCTTCCTTTTTTATGGCTGCATAGTACTCCATGGTGTATATGTGCCACATTTTCTTTATCCAGTCTATCGTTGATGAGCATTTGGATTGGTTCCAAGGCTTTGCTATTGTGAACAGTGCCACGAACACATGGACACAGGGAAAGGAGCATCACACACCAGGGCCTATCTGGTGGTGGGAGGCTGGGGGAGGGATAGCAGGGAGTGAGGGTATGGGAACGGATAGCATTAGGAGAAATATCTAATATAGATGACCTTAATATAAGGGGATTACCCGGGATTATCTGAGTGTGCTCAATATAATTACCAGGTCCTCAAATTGATCAAGAGAGGCAGAGGAGAAGAATCAGAGAAAAAGTTGTGATGGTCAAAATAAATCAGACTAAGGTAATCTGAGACTCCAGTTATTGATTCTGGCTTTTAAGATGGAGGAAGGTAGCCTATGAGCCAAGCCTGCCTCTAAAATGTTAGAAAACACAAAGAAATAGTCTCACCTAGAACGTCCAGAAAAGGATGTAGCCCTCACAACACCTTGATGTGAACCCACTGAGACCTGCATCAGACTTCTGACCTACCAAATTTTGGGATGAGAATTTTGTGTGATTTTATGCTGCTAAATTTTTGATAATTTACTACAGCAACAATAGAAAACTAATTAAGGTGAAATCATTTCTAAATATATTGCTCCTTTTATTTTTCTTTATAAAATCTCATGATCTGGCATTTAAAATTTGGAGGCGTTATGCTCATCTCTGATTATCTGCAGAGGAACAACCATCTAAAGGAGTCCTGCCGCACTGCCCTCTGGCTTTTCTTTTTGGTTGACAAGTAACAATTCTACATATTTATGGGGACACAGTGATACTTTAATCTGTGCATACAGTGTACAGTAATCAAATCACAATAACTAGCATATGTTTCACCTCAAACCTTCATCAATTGTTTGTTGTTGTGAACATTCAAAATCCTCTCCTCCAGCTTTTTGAAAGTATACAATAAATTATAGCTAACCATACTCATGCTATGGTGTTGCAAAACACCAATACTCATTCTCCTTATCTAGCTATAATTTTGTATCCCTTAACCTCTCTCTATCTTCCCCTCCCTCTAACACTTACCAGCCTCTAATAACTACAATTTTACTTTCAATTTCCATGACCTTAAAAAAATTATTTTAGCTCCCACATGAGTGATAACATATGGTATTTATCTTCTGTACCTGACTTATTTCACTTAACATATTTTTCTCTAAGCTCATTCATGTTGCACAAATAACAGGATTTTGTTATTTTTTATAGCAGAATAGTACTCCACTATGCATTTATGCTACATTTTCTTTATCTCTTCATCTGTGGATGGACACTTAGGTTGATTCCATATCTTAGCTATTATAATAGTGCTGCAATAAACAAAGAAGAGGTATTCATTTATTTATTTGCTTGTTTGTTTGTTTTTTTGTTTATTATTTGAGATGGAGTCCCACTCTGTTGCCCAGGCTGCAGTGTAATGGCATGATCTCAGCTCGCTGCAATCTCCACCTCCCACATTAAAACAATTCTCCTGTCTCAACCTCCCAAGTAGCTGGGACTATAGGCGTATGCCTGGCTAATTTTTGTATTTTTAGTAGAGACAGGGTTTTACCATGTTGATCATGCTGGTCTCAAACTCTTGACCTTGTTTTCTTTGGTGTTGAGTTGTTTGAGTTTATTGTATATTCTGGACAGTGGTTACTTGGATGAATAATTTTCAACTTTTTTCTCTCATTCAACAGGTTATCTCTTCATTCTGTTAACTGTTTCCTTTGCTGTAGAGAAGATTTTCAGTATAATATAGTTCTCTCTCTCTCTCTCTCTCCTTCTCTTTTTCTTTTTGCCTCTACCTTTGATGTCTTCACCATAAAGTTTTTGTCTAGGCTAATATCCTAAAATGTTTTCCTAGTTTTCTTCTAGTAGTTACATAATTTGGGGGCTTACATTCATGTCTTTAATCCATTTGGGTTAATTTTTTTATATAGTGAGAGACAGGAAAGTCCAGTCTCAATCTTGTGCATGTGAATATTCAGTTTTCCCAGCACCATTTAATGTATGTTACAGGCATCTTTTAAAAAATTAGCTGGCTGTAAATACATGGGTATTTTCTAGGTTCTCTATTGTGTCTCCTTTGTCTATTTGTCTGTTTTTAAACCAATACCATGCTATTTTGATTACTATGGCTTTTAAATATATTTTGAAGTCAGGTAGTGGGATGCATCTGACTTTGTCCTTTTTGACCAGTATTGCTTTAGCAATTCAAGTTCTTTTATAGTTCCATATAAATTTTAGAAATTTTTTTTGTATTTAGATGAAAAATGTAATTGGTAGTTTGCTATGAATTTCATTGAATTTTAGATACCTTTGGGTGATATGGTCATTTTAACATTATTAATTATTCCATTCTATGTGGTGTGTCTTTCCACTTCTTTGTGTTCTCTTCAATTTATTTCATCAGTGTTTTATAGTTTTTATGATAGTGTTATTTTGTCTCCTTGGTTAAATTTATTTTTACCTATTTTATATATATTTTGTGGCTATCATAAATTGTATTATTTTCTTTATTCCTTGTTCAGGTAGTTCATTATTGGTAAATAAAACACTACTAATTTTTTTAATTTCATTTTGTATCCTGCAATTTTACTGTTGTAAGATACAATAGTATATACATTTTAAGAGTTTTTTAGTGGAAAATTTAGGTTTTTCTATCTGTAAGCTAATATTATTTGCAAAGAAGGACAATTTGACTTTTTCTTCTCCAATGTGAATGCCTTTTATACTTTTTCTCTTGCTTAATTGCTTTGGTTAGAACGTCCAGAGTACACTGAATACAAGTGGTCAAATTCAGCATCCTTGTCTTGTTCCCGTTCCTAGAAAAAATGCGTTCAGATTTTTCCCATTCAGTGTAATGTCAGCTGTGGGTTTGTTACATATGGCATTTACTAAGTTGAGGAATGTTTTTTCTATGCCTAATTCTTGAGAGCTTTTATCAAGAAATGATGCTGAATTTTTTCATATGCTTTTTTGTGTCTATTGAGTTGATTATATGATATTTGTCTTTTATTCTATTGATGTGATTTATTTGTGTATGTTAAATTATCCCTGCATTTCTGGAATAAATTCCATTTGATCATGTTAGATTATCCTACCCTTGAAGTCTCTCAGTAATTTTTCATTTACTCACTACCACCCCCTAGTCCCTGCTCCTTGGCTATAAATTCCTACTTGTCCTTGTTATATTCAGAATTGAGCTTCCTTCTATACTGATGTCTCTTTTCTCTATTTACAAGTTACTAAATAAAATACATCTTTATTGCTTTATTTATTTACTTATTGTATTTTTCAGCTTTATTGAGGTATATTGACAAATAAAATTGTCTATCTTCAAGGTATACAATGTGATGTTTTGATATACACGTGATTGTGAAATGATTACTATAATCAAGCTAAATGTAAGTGGATTAAATCTTTCAATCAAAAGACATAAAGTGGCTGAAGGGATAAAATAAGATGCAACTATACACTGCTTCAAGAGACCCACCTCAGCTTGAAGAACATACATACAATAAAGTGAAGGAATAAAAAAAAATTCCATGCAAATGAAAATTAAAGGTAAGCTAGGGTAGCTAAACGTATATCAGACAAATTATGCTTTAAGTCCAAAAATATAAAAAGAGACAAAGAAATTCATTATGTAATAATAAAGGGGTCAATTCATCAGGTATATATAATAATTATAAGAGTATATGTACCCAACACAGGTGCACCTCAATATATAAAGCAAATATTAAAAGCTCTGAAAGGATAGATAGACAAGAATACAATTAGAGTAGTGGTCTTTATTACCTTACTTTCAGCAATAGATAGATCATCCAAACAGAAAATCAATAAGGAAACACTGGACTTGAACTCTACCTTAGACCAAATGGACCTAATAGACAAAGGCAGGGCATTTCATCTAACAACCATAGAACACATATTCTTGTATATACTGCCTTTAGCTAGCATCTGGCTCTGGTTCCCTTTGACAATCTCAGCAGTATATAACATATTCATTATATAATGTAGGTAATATATGTCAGCCTTTGACTATATCTTCATAATATCAAAGGAATAATTTGAAAGTAAAACACTAATTCAATCATATGTTTAATTTTTGTCTCATGTCCCCAGCTACTTTATTCAAATTTATGTTTTAAATTCATATATGTCTTTATCATGTACAACATAATTTCTGATGCATATGTGTAAGTGAATGATGAAATCTAGCTAGCTAACAAATGCATCACCTCACATATTATTTTCGTGGTAAGAGCAATCGATATATACTATCTTGGCATTTCTCCAGAATACAGTATAGTATTGTATACCGTTTGCTTGAGAAAAAATACAATTATTGAGTCTTGTTTTTATCCAAGTATATTGTCAAGTACTTTTTAATTTATTTGAAAAAAAAAAATGGCCAGATATTTTAGCGTGCTGTGGGCAAGATGTTAGACATGCAACCAATATGGTTGCAATATTTAGCTACTGTTTTTTTCACACACTCAGCAATGAATAAAATTTTAATATTTAAATAATTTCAATTCTCATTATGAGTAATTTACCTAATGTAAAGAGAATGTGATGTGTTTTCACCAATTCTTTTCTTTTTTCTTTTCTTTTGAAACAGAGTTTTGCTCTTGTTGCCCAAGCTGGAGTGCAGTGGCACAATCTCGGCTAACTGCGATCTCTGCCACCTGGGTTCAAGCCATTCTCCTGCCTCAGCCTCCCGAGTATCTGGGAACAGAGGCGTGTGCCACCACACCTGGCTAATTTTTTGTATTTTTAGTTGAAATGGGGTTTCACCATGTTAGCCAGCTGGTCTTGAACTTCTGATCTCAGGTGATAACGCTCGCCTTGGCCTCCGAAAGTTCTGGAATTACAGGTGTGAGCCACTGCGCCCAGCCCAATTAATACTTTTGTATGTAACTCTAGAGCTTAGAAAGAACCTAAAGATTCATTCAAGCCAATATTCCATCTTGTCTCCAGAAAGGACAAGTGTAGGCATCTGGGCCAATAGTTGGTGGTGATTTTTAATTGTCTTAAGGGTGACTATTGCCCATATTGTTATCCTTTACATTTATTCCATGCCTTCTATATGAAGAGCTTATAACTCTCCATGTATTTAGGCAGAGAAATAGGAAATAATTAAATGGCTAAATGAAATGGCTCATATCTAAGACAACTGCTCCATTTATCACAACATTAGCACACTTGGTTTTTTAAGTTCAAAAGGTAACTATATATTTAAAATTACTAGAATTATTAGTATATAATTAAAAACTGAAAATATTATCAAAATTGTAATTATTGAGTTATTTGTGTCAGGCACTTTTCTCTTTCACTTAATAATGACTTAACAAATGGTATTTGTGCCAGGCACTCCTAACCGAAGGAAAGGGGATAAGGTGAGGCTTCAAATTTGAGGAATACAAATGCAGTTGAATAAATAATGAGCTTTACTTATATAATGAACTTCAGTGTGTGGTAGGATTGTAATACACATATATTAAATCTCAAGGCACTTCAAAAAAGGACTACTCACTATTAGGCTGTGGACATTTAAAAGGCTATATAATAGAGGTGGCACATAATCCTTGAAAGATGAGTAATATTTGAAAGGCAGGATAAGGAGTGTGGCTTATTTAGTGGAGGAAAAAGCATGAGTAAAATAGACACAGGACAGAGTGTATTTTTGAGGTTCAGTGAAGTAGTTCAATTTATCATAAATGTAGAGCATGGATATGAGAAAATTTTAAAATAGTGCTAGAAAATACTTTATATCCAGAAATTAGAAGATAATTTAGAGATTGGTGGAAGTGATACTAATTACTTGTGCTTCCCTGAGTTAATGTATCAGTGTTAAGTATGACAGTTGGGAGAGTGGATAGTCTATAGAAAAGGAGCTATTATAAAGTTGCTGGAATAATCCGCAGAAGAGGTAATAATTGACCTGGATTGAGGCAGAAGGGATAAAGGGGCAGCACATGTTCCAGAGATATGGCAGCATTCTCAGACCTTGTCTCTCTGTCACCCAGGTAGATTAAGAGAACAGGAGGAGTTATTGATAACTCCCAAGTTTCAATCTTCTATAGCAGAAAACTTATGACATTCATAGAAACAGAGATTATTCAGAGTAGCTGTTCTGGGTGTTAGAAAAAGGATGAGCTTGATTTGGGTGTATGTTGCTTAAGGATGCCCTTGGGACATTTAGGTGGGGATGATCAGCAAACATTAGAAATAGAGAAAGCTTCCCTTCCCTTGGCAAGGAAGCTGATGAGGATCTGTCAATATAGATGATGTCAAAGAACACACTGGAATGCAATTTCAGAGGGAGAGAATTTAAAGAATATAAGAAAAGTGAGTTCAAATAGAAGCTAAGGAAAGACTTATAGTGAGATATCAAAAATGAGGATTCAAAGAGAAGTGAGTTTACAAAGGAAACAAATGGTTCCAATGATGAATACTGGAGTGAGGTCAAATGATGAGATGTCTAAGTCTGTAACTATATTTTATAACCTCAAATCAGCAGTTCAAGGAAAGTGGCAGAGGTAGAACACGTATTACAAGGGGCCCATGAGTGAGTGTGCAGGAATTCAGAGGGAGAAAACATGCATTGCCAATGGGTTTCATAATTTAAGATGCATATGTGGAACAGGATCTTGGTGAGGTAGTGGGGCTGATTAATGCCATTCATTGGTGATAAATTAGTATAGTAAATGCAGTTTCATTAAAACACCAATAAAACAGATGAAGATATGAAAATTAGGAGACTGATTATATTTGTTTATATGTATATCACATATTATATATTTATATATTAATACATGCATAAACTACTCTTAGATGCATACACCATTTTTATGTTTACCATGAAATATATCCAGATTCAAGTTTATGTGCTTTTAAGTTCATTCAGGATCCTTGTCAAAATCTTCCCCTAAATGGGAGAATTGTGTGTAAATCTTTCCCTTGTAAAGTCTTTAAGCTTTTTAATATAATAGGAATAGCAGTCCCCTAAATTTTATCTGAATTTCTAGTCTGTTATTTTGGAGATGCTTTGAACCACTACTTATCTACATTAATACCAGAAATTTATGTCCATCAAGAGAAATGACCAACCCTTTATGAAGTTGGAAGCTCCAGCAGATAATCCATGTCACCAACAGAAACTCCAGTTCTATGTTAAACAGATCAAAGAAGATCAAACACCGCATGTTCTCACTCATAGGCGGGTGTTGAACGATGAGAGCACATGGACAAAGGGAGGGGAGCACTACACACTGGGGTCAGTTGGGGGGAAATAGGGGAGGGACGGTGGGGGGTGGGGAGATGGGGGGGGATAGCAGGGGGAGAAATGCCAGATGTAGGTGATGGGGAGGAAGGCAGCAAATCACACTGCCATGTGTGTTCCTATGCAACAATTTTGCATGTTCTTCACATGTACCCCAAAACCTAAAATAAAATAAAATAAATAAATGGGGAAAAAAAAAAAAAAAGAAATTTCAGATATAAGAGTTAGGTCTAGAAAGCCAGGGAGATTTGGGCTGACGACTATACCTTTCAGCCAGGGATGATGGAAAACCTCTTTGGTAATCATGTTCCTTTCTTCCTCTAAAGAGCCTAAATATACACTGACTTCAAAGTTCAAAATAAACTATTAACAGTAAGAGAAAACAAGCAGGAAAGTGTGTGGTATAGAAGTTTTTGGTGTTAGCAGAAAATGCAGGTGGGTAATTTTAGGGATGAATTTTTTGAAATTCCTATGCCAATTCCAGCAATGCAGACAATTCTTGGCAGTACACATATATTAAAAGAAGACCAACACCCTCATGATCATTATTACAGCATGTCCACAGATAGCTTGGTATACATAAATCAAACAATACAAAATGACTGTTTGGATGACAAATTCTAGGCTTTAGCATTGATTTGCAATCTCGAATATAGTTGAACAATTTGTCCTTGATTTAATTTCTTTTTAATTAAATTTCACTATGATGTTTTGAATTAGTTCGATTTTTTTTCTGTGAGTTTTCTTTTTTTTTCCATACAGACACAATAACTTTCTCCCTTAGAATAGTATGTATGCTTTACTATAAGACATTGCATTTTTTTAATGTTTCTGTCCCTGTGCAAAACTGAATTTTTTTTGTGAGTAGAGGTCAAGCCTTCAGCTTGGAGAAGCTCAACACATTTTTACAGAATAACCTGAATATACCCCAAGAGCTATTTCCCAAAGCAATTTATATGCACAGAAAGAGTTGTGATTTCCCCTTGACTTTCACAAAAATAAAGGACTAATATCACCAGCGGGCAAATTTTGTAAAATTACTCTCCAAGTGTTTCAACAAAACCTGCCAACACAACTCAAGCCCAAACTTCCCTGTCCCTGCTTTGTGGCAAAGGGCCTCACTGGGAACAGTTGCCAGTCACACAGACAGAGCCAAATTGTTTAGTGGATTTGGGAAGTGGACAGATGTTCTCCTGGGATGATGGAGACAGGCGCCGCCACATACATTTTCACTTGATGTGTTAACCAATATTCTTAGCCAATTATTCAGAGGCAACCAGCAGTTAATGCATGCAAAGGCAGGAGCTAGAGTCATCACTCACAGCTTCTACACAGCCCCAAACTGCTGCCAAAGTGTTAAATACCTCTCGGCCACTGAAAAACACGGAGTGCATTTGCGTGCCCTTGGATGTGCTCCTTGAGACTTCTATGAGAACGTCTAAAAGCTAATTATGAAATGGTCATTGTGAATGAATAAATATGAGAAAATAAAACCAATGCTGAGGTTGTATACTGCAAAATACTGAACATGAAAGAATGAGTTTGACATATGAAAACGCATTTGAGGTCTCAAAGGTAATTACCCCGAGGCACTGGAATAGTGCAATAAAAACAATAGCAGCTGGGCCACGCCAATGATACACTGTGCTAACTGCTATCAAGCTAATTTGCAGTAAAAATATGGTATAATAAGATCAATCATTTTTAATGGAAAATAGCAAAACATGAAAACGCTACGTTGTCCATTTTATTTGGAGAGATGACAGCGAAAGAAAGTCAATGATTAGAATCTTTACTTCCAAACATCCATACGCCTAAAGCCACAGTGTTGCTAACATTTTCTCTCTGCTCTGTGATTTAAACAATGCAAACTTGGAGCTAGTATCTGGAAAGTAAGAAGTTAAAGGGATGCAAACATTGTTTCCAAGAAGCTTGCAATCCTAATCATTTTTAAAGCAGCATTTTCTTCCTAGAAGAAATTGTACTACATGAATATATATAAGCAGATATATGTATATGCATATATATGTATAATAGTCATTTCTATAATAAAGTTTTGTAAACAAAGATATGAATTTGGCAGAATATAGAATTGTATCTGTCAGTGTCCCATTTGTAAAACAAAAATGTTCTGAGTTTTTCAGAAATATGTAATATAATATAGGAAATTGGTTAGTCAGATAATGGAATATTGGGAAACCAAACAGGAAACTAAAAGGCCAGCCAGAGATGACCAACCACAGGAGGCATCTATCAGCCTTACGGTGGGAGACAGCAGAAAGCATGGTACCACTTGAAGCTGGGGACACCGTGTAGGAGCTGGATCCAAGGAGAATGACTGCCCCATGGAAGCTGAGACCACAGAAAGAGGGGCTAAGGGAGGTGAGAGCTGGAACCATAAAGGACCCACAGTAACTGCTTTAAAAACCATTTTCAGGCAGAAGTGGGATTAATACCTTGATTCTCCCTTTCCTAAACCCCCAGGTCTCCTGCTGGTGCTTTCTATTGGCAAATCCAGCCAGAAGCCAGTTAGCAAGGGATCTGGGCGTCATAAATTGAATGTTTATGTTTCTCCAAAATAAATATGTTATGATATATAAATATATATCATCACTGTGATTATATATGGAAGTCTTCAGGAGTTGGGGCCCACTCATATGCATGGATTGAGTGCCCTTATACAAGAAACCTTAAAAGGCCCTTCCTTCTTTTGCCACAACAGGATACAGTGAGAAGTCAGCAGTCTGAAATTCTAAAGAGAGCCCTCAGCAAAACCTGGCCATGTTGGCACCCTGATCTCAGACTTCTAGCCTCCCAAACACCAAGAAATAAATTTCTGTTGCATGTAAGTCTCCCAGCCTATGGTAATTTGTTATTGCTGCCCGGGCTGACTAAAGCACTGGGGCACAGAGCCTAGAAAGAGCAGATTAAGTGAGAGAAACTTGAAAAATGACCAGCACTCTTCCCAAAGCATAGCCTTGCTGTTCCACTCAAATCCACATGACCACAATCTCTTCCCTAAATGACTGCAGTGGTCAGCCACAGCTCCCCCATTACAACTCTGACTTCCCTCCGTTTTCCACACTGAAGAGAAAATAATCTCTTCACATTCCCTAATCTGATCACAAGGCACTCTGGTCCCTTTAAATCTTTGAATGTCTTCTACTGCCCTTCAGACGAAGACAAAGCTCTTCATGTGACTGACAAGCACCTTCATGAGCTGGCTGGGGCTAGCTCTGAGGTCCATCTCAGTCACTACTCCTTTACAGTCTTTATGATGGTGGTTCTGGACTTCTTGACATGTGGTAATTGATGCATTCAATCACTCAGCAAAACTTTATTAGGAGTGTATTAATCTGTTTTCACACTGCTGATAAAGACATACCCAAGACTGGGCAATTTACAAAAGAAAGAGATTTATTGGACTCAGTCCCATATGGCTAAGGAGGCCTCACACTCACAGTAGAAGGTGAAAAGCATGTCTCATATGGCAGCAAACAAAAGAAGAGAGCTTGTGCAGGGGAACTCCCATTTTAAAAACCATTAAATGTCATGAGATTTATTTACTGTCACAAGAACAGCATGGGAAAGACCCACCCCCATGATTCAATTAATTCCCACCAGGATCCTCCTACAAAATGTAGGAATCATGGGAGTGACAAGGTGAGATTTGTGTGGGGACACAGAGCCATATCATATCATTCCAATTCTGGGCCCTCCCAAATCTCATGTCTTCACATTTCAAAACCAACCATGCCTCCCCAATAGTTTCCCAAAGTCTTAATTCATTTCAGCATTAACTCAAAAGTCCACAATCCAAAGTCTAATCTGAGACAAGGCATGTCCCTTCCTCCTATGAGTCTATAAAATCAAAAGCAAGTTAATTACTTCCTAGATACAATGGGGATACAGGCATCAGGTAAATATGGCTGTTACAAATGGGAGAAATTGGCCAAAACAAAGGGGCTACAGGCCCCATGGAAGTTTGAAATCCAGCAGGGCAATCAAATCTTAAAGCTCCAAAATGACCTTCTTTGAATCCATGTCTCATATCCAAGTCATACTGATGCAAGAAGTGAACTACCACGGTCTTGGGCAGCTCTGCTCCTGTGGCTTTGCAGGGTACTGCCTCCCTCCTGGCTGCCTTCATCAACTGGTGTTGAGGGTCTGTGGCTTTTCCAGGCACAGAATACAAGCTGTCAGTGGATCTACCACTCTGGGGTTTGGAGGACAATGGCCCTCTTCTCACAACTCCCCTAGGTGGTGCCCCACTAGGGACTCTGTGTGAGGCTCCAATCCCACATTTCCCTTCTGCACTGCGCTAGCAGAGGTTCTCCATGAGAGTCCCATTTTCACAGCAAATTTCTGTCTGGACATCCAGGCATTTCCATACATCCTCTAAAATCTAGGCAGAGGTCCCCAAACTTAAATTCTTGATTTATGTGTACCCGCAGGCTCAACACCACATGCTTGGGGCTTGCACCCTCTGAAACAACTGCCCAAGATCTACATTTGCCCCTTTCAGCCACAGTTGGAGTGGCTTAGATGCAGGGCACCAAGTTCCTAGGCTCCACGCAGCACAGGGACACTGGGCCCTGCCCACAAAACCACTTCTTCCTCCTAAACCTCTGGGCCTGTGATGGGAGTGGCTACCATGAAGACTTCTGGCATGCCCTGAAGATATTTTCCCCATTTTCTTGGGGATTAACATTCAGCTCCTTGTTACTTACACAAATTTCTGCAGCAGCTTGAACTTCTCCTCAGAAAATGGGATTTTCTTTTCTATCACATCGTCAGGCTGCAAATTTTCTGAACTTTTATGCTCTGTTTCCCTTATAAAGTTGAATGTCTTTAACAGCACCCAAGTCACATCTTGAACACTTTGCTGCTTAGAAATTTCTTTCTTCAGATTCCCTAAATCATCTCTCTCAAGTTGCAAGTTCTGAAAATCTCTAGGGCAGGGGCAAATGCAGCCAGTCTTTTTGCTAAAACATAACAAGAGTCACTTTTGCTCCAGTTCCCAGCAAGTTCCTCATCTCCATCTGAGACCACCTCAGCCTGGACCTTATTGTTAATATCACTATCAGCATTTTGATCAATGCCATTCAACAAGACTCTAGGAAGTTCCAAACTTCCCCACATTTTTCTGTCTTATTCTGAGCCCTCCAAACCATTCCAATCTGTACCTGTTACCCAGTTCCAAAGTCTCTTTCACATTTTCAGGTATCTTTTTATCAGTGCCCCACTCTACTGGTACCAACTTACTGTATTAGTTCATTTTCATGCTGCTGATAAAAATATACTCAAGACTGGGCAATTTGCAAAAGAAAGAGGTTTATTGGACTCACAGTTCCATGTGGCTAGGGAGGCCTCACAATCATAGCAGTAGGTGAAAGGCACACCTCATTGGTGACAGACAAGAGAAGAGAGCTTGTGCAGGAAAACTGTGGTTTTTGAAACCATCAGATCTGGTGACACTGATTCTGTATCAGAAGAACACCATGGGAAAGACAACATGATTCAATTATCTCCCACCAGTTCCCTCCCACAACACATGGGAATTTGGGGAGCTACAAGATGGGATTTGGGTGGGGACACAGCCAAGCCATATAAAAGGATCTAGTTCTTGTCAGGCATGTTTCTTCATTCCAGAGAAAGACTAGTTAATAAAGTAAAACAGATGGAGTTTGGAATTGCCTAAAGCATATGTTTTTATTGTATGAGTGTGGAGGGTGAGGCATTTAGTAAATATATGAATATAGAGTATGTCAGATAGTTAACAATGCTATGGGGTATGCTTTACTTAATATCTGGAAGTCTTCTCCAATCATGTGATATTTGTGCAGAGGCCTAAAGAAAGTGAGAAACTCCTATGCTAAAGCTGTATATGCTTTGCCTAAGGAAGAAAGGGCCCACCAGGCAGAAAAAAGCAAAGTGCAAAGTATCAGAAATAATCATAAATATTAGATCTTTTGATATTTCTACTTCAGAAGAGAATTTTTTATTTTCCTTTCACACCACATTGATCAGATCCTTTTGTAAAAAAAAATTAAACATTAAAAAAGCCTCTATAAGACACAGATTCCTTCATATATTTAAACTCCAATTATATACTTATTGGTATAATGATAAACAATTACCTCAACTACTTAAGTGTACACTCTTTGAGGCTAGTGACTGGGTTTCCATTGAAAAATAGGTATTGGTCAGGCATTGTGGCTTATGCCTGTAATTCCAATATTTAGAAGGCTGAGGCAGGAGAATTGCTTGCGCCCATGTATTTGAGACCAACCTTGACAACATAGCAAGACTCTGCCTATCTATCTATCTATTGATCTATATACATGTGTGTATACACACACACACACACACGCACACACACACACATACACATATATATATGCCAGGCATGATGGCATCCACCTCTAGTCCCAGCTACTTGAGAGGCTGACAAGAGGATTGCTTGAGTCCAGAAGTTTGAAACTGCTTGAAACTACAGTGAGCTATGATCACGCCACTGAACTCCAGCCTGGGCAACAGAGCAAGACCCTGTCCCAGAAAAACAGCAACAACAAGAAGAAAGTAGACATTGCTTCATAAAAGAGAGACTCCAAATAAAGTGGCTTCAAAAAGTCGGGGACATGTTTTTCTTGCATATAACTGCTATGCTTTGTCTGGCAGCTCCCAGACATCAGAAACCTGTAATCTATCATAATATTTCTGAGTTGTCCAGTGTATTTCATTATTACATTAACAATCTAGGAGCTGGGCGCGGTGGCTTACGCCTGTAATCCCAGCACCTTGGGAGGCTGAGGCGGGTGGATCATGAGGTCAAGAGATCGAGACCATCCTGGTCAACATGGTGAAACCCCGTCGCTACTAAAAATACAGAAAATTAGCTGGGCATGGTGGTTCATGCCTGTAATCCCAGCTACTCAGGAGGCTGGGGCAGGAGAATTGCCTGAACCCAGGAGGCAGAGGTTGCGGTGAGCCGAGATCACACCTTTGCACTCCAGCCTGGGTAAGAAGAGCGAAACTCCCTCT
>NW_016107442.1:2169895-2176213 GCF_001604975.1 Cebus imitator
AAAAAAAAAAAAAAAAAAAAAAAAAAACAATCTAGGGTGCAGAATAGTGGCAGACTAGAGAGTGCAAGAAAGAAATGAAAATCTCTCCCTTTGTGGTCATGACTCAGAAGTTGTACATACCACTTCCCCTTGTATTCCATTAGGCACATCCTAGCACATGACCACTCCAAGCCAAAATGGAGGTTATGCAGGCATATATTCTGGTAAATAATGCTGTTTCCAAGAATGAAGCGAAGGGTAGATATTGAAAGACACCTGGTGGTTCCTGCTACACCAAGCAGAAGGAACGTTGAAGACAGAGGCCTAGAGATACATGAGTAAGTCAGCATGCTCAAAGGGAACTGAATTGAGTACCTTGACTAAAAGCAGGTAGGGTTATGAATGGAAGATGAAGCAGAACCTTAAAAATTCTGCAAAACATCTGAAGAAAAATCTGAAGATATTTTTCAAAGTGCTTTATTGTATAGTCGAATCACAACTTAAATTGATATTAGGAAGCATGAATGAAGCTTAAACATCACTGCCTAAAGTGAAAATCACTTTAGTGTTGAAATTATAATTGTCTTTCCCTCGAGAAATGGCGCACTGAAGACCAGCAAACCATCTAGTAACACTTTTTTTTTTGAAACAGAGTTGCCCTGTATTGCCCAGGCTGGAGTACAGTGGCAAGATCTCAGCTAACTGCAACCTCTGCCTCCCAGGTTGAAGCAATTATCCCGCCTCAGCCTCCTGAGTAGATCAGATTACAGGTGCGAACCACCACACCCACCTAATTTTTTGTATTTTTAGTGGAGACTGGGTTTCACCATGTTGGCCAGATTGCTGCCAAACTCCTGGCCTCAAGTGATCTGCCCACCTCAGCATCCCAAAGTGCTGGGATTAACAGGCATGAGCCACCGTGCCTGGCCTATGAATACTTTCAATAGTCAGTTTTCTTCCTGTGTATGAACAGGTTGCTGTTTCTTCAGCTGCACCATATAAAGGACCTACATTGCATATAATAGACTATAGGAAAAACCATAGCTTTCTTGACCTTTAAACATTGGGATCCACCTTCATACCGCAGAATGAAACAGAAGTCAATTGAGGGGATTATAGATTCATATAATGTATTAAGGGCATACATTCATAGAGTGGAGTCTACAAACGTTTTCTGTAAAGGGCTGAATAGTAACTACTTTAGGTCTAATAGGTCATATGGCCTTTGCTGCAAAGACTTGACTTTTGCTGTTGTGCCACTAAAGTTGCTATAGATAACATGGGACTAAATGGGCATAGCTGTTTTCCAATAAAACTTCATTGACCCAAGCAGGTAGCTGAAATTGGCCTGAGAGCCTTAGTTGGCTGAATCCTGGTCTAAATTGTTAGCATAATTCCTTTTTATTTGGGTGGGGAGCATATTTTCTTTTAGACTTTACCAAAGGTAAATAAGCATGTTAAGCTGCTCCCCTTCTTAACAGAGACTCTTAGAGTATACAATAGTGTTTCCTCTCTTGTTAATTATGCAGCACAAAGATTCATGTGATAGAAGCAGAGGAAGGAATGGCCATAGGTGTCAGGAGTTTTAGGAAGCAGATTTGGGCTGAGCCATAAAAAAATGCATATACATTTAGAAAGTTCTCCTTCTATAGCATCACAATCCGTGATGCCTGCAACAATTCCAAGTCTGAACCAGGTCAAACCTGCATCAATTTATTCTGTGTTTAATGGCTTTCTGAAATGTAAGCACTATGATTTTACCACTGGGCAGAAACAAATGCACATTTATTGCTTTCCATTATTCCCCCATCCATGAACAACAGTAGTAGCTCACTAAGACATTAAAAGATCTCACACTCCATGGCTGCAGTCACCACATAAAAGGCTGGTTTTAAGAGCAAACTTTAATTAGAGTTTGGAAAGAGCATTTTTGTATAAGTAAAATGAAAACACAGGTGGTTTAGTGAGTTCACTCTGAGTATAAACCCCCAAATGCCATTTAAAAAGCAGAGTAGCTAAAGGATTTCATTTTTCTGGTCAGCTCTATCCCAGGTAGAAACAACAACCCTACCATTTTGAGAACATGGGTTGTTCAAGTGCATTTGACCCTTGGCCAGCTGTTACATGGTTTAATATTCTCTAACTAGAGAAAAAGGCTCTCCATTCAATGCCAGGCAGTTTTCAAGGGTCGTATTGCATATGCCTTTAGTTTTCCATGGCTATGTTAAAGTTTTCTCAGGAGCATGATGTTCTTGGCCCCTGTGCACTGCAAACTTCTCCACTCCACACTACCGCTATTGGAGGAATATTATGCTTTTTTTCAATATCTCTGGTTAGAGCCTAGCCCATCATCTTGTGTTTCTGGTTCTTCCTATTTTCATTAATGAAGATTTTTATGCATCTAGAGAGAAAATAGTCCCAAACTCCAACAAGTGACTGATTTGCTGACAATCACTCATCAGCGTCATCACCGCATATCTAATGTGGTCTTATTTTGAATGCTGGATGATCAACTAATACATAATGAGTGAAGAGCTAGGCTGAAGTAACAGTCTGCTTGTAAGTGCCCCAGGCTTAAGTCGAGAGTAATATTTGTCAGTGGCAAGCACTAAGATGTACACAGGTTTTTAAAGCTGGATTGCTGAGGTTCAAATTAGCTACTTTCTGGTATGGGAATTTATAAAAACTGCTTAACCTTCCTGTTGCTCAATGTCCTCATCTGAAAAATGGGAGTGATGGTGTAGTATTTACATCAGAGAAGTTTTTGAGGATGAAAGGAGATAACATCTGTAAGACATTTGGAATGAAGACTGGCCTTTCATAAGGGCTACAGTAACATTAGCTATGACTATTCTGATGGTATGTGCCAAAGGTTAAGAGCTTGTTCTCTATTAAGAACTTAACACACATCATTTCATTTACTCTTCAATCAAATCTGGAAAGTTGTGTGTTTGAGAAAACAGATCTGAAATTTGTAGCTCAGCTTTTACAGCAGTAGAATGAAAAGGCCAATGTATCTAAACTCGTAACACAATGGCAGGATGAAAGTATTTAAGGGTACTTTTCTCACAGACTAAAATTAAAAAGGGTGGTTGTTTTTCAGAGCACATACATCTACAAACATTGTAATATAGATCTGCATAATTTCTAAGCACAAGAAATTCTTGCAAAAATATGTGTATTTCATATATTATCTCCTTTAAAATCATCAAGAATACTTTATGTCTTAGTATAGATGGTATCGTGAGTTAGAAGCACATGGTGGTAGCATTGATCTTGCAGTCAGCATCTTCTCATTATCCTTGTCCAGTTATATGATTATTTTTGCAAAATTAAAGGCATAGTTTCTTTAATAATGCTTTTCCATTTCCTCAGAATTATTACTAATATTTCTCACGTTACTAACTCTTAAATAAATGTATGACATATTATAAAGGTCATTTGGTCTTCTTTGTGGCATTTTTATACCATTTAACTTCCTTTCCAGGTTATTGATTTCTTAGTGCATTTTAGTGCATTATCTCTAGCTTTTACATAACAATGTTATAGAATATTTAAAAAGATTTTAAATTATAATAATAGTGTAAGCACAGAGCTTGAATCACCAAAGCATCTGCAGAAGTTTCGATACAGGTAAATAAGTATGAGATTCAAGTAACACCAGCAAAGAATGTTAGTATTTCTATTTGACACATAAGTGGCACTTCCTTTTAACAAAAGTACAGTATCTAACTTACCTAAATTGTAAGCTTGAAAATTTTGTGATCCTTGATGAATTTTAAAGGCTTGGGAGATATCACATAATTTCAAATTAGGCACATATGACTATAACTTTATATTACATTATGATATTATATTTCAAATGCACATAAATGCTTCCAGACTGCCTATGAGTATAGCTTATGAGCCCCACTATTCCTGTTTTTCCATATCCTCACCAAGTAACCCTCATGATTCTTTTGTTGTGTTGCTCATTGCATTGATTTCATCCGAGTATTATGGCATTTAAATACAAACATTACATTCAGAGAAAAGCATTTAACACTTCTGGCTTCTGAGCATAGATAGCAACCCCAGACCTTGTGATGACCAGAAGTCTTCCATTCATGTCATTAGGCCCAGCAGGGAGCTGGTATCTCCCCTTTCAAAATTAATAGGTGCAATAAGCCCCTATCCCTTCAAGTCTATTGATCACTCTACACATTTCCTGTTTTCTGGTATCATGCTCACTCTGGTATACTTTGTGTCCAACACAGTGTGGAAAGAACAAAGTAATGGGGCCAGAAGCAAAAGATAATTATCTAAGAGATGAGTTCAGGGACCTGGAGAAAAATCAAAAGAAGAATCTTAAGAACAGATTAAGCCACATGAACCGTAATTGAGAGTAAAGTTAGTAATAACTTAGAGTGAGCATTTTCAGCATGCAAGGCATTATATTCAGTGTGTTATATGAATTATTTTGTGCTTTTATTGCCACAACAACCTATGCGGTGAATAAAATGAATGGCCTAATTATATCGATTGGGGGATGATTACATAGTGTTCAGTGTTAGTCATTGAAGTTTTGCTAATTTAAAAGAGAAAGTGCAAAAATAAGAAGGAAGGATATGAAAGAAAAAGAATGAGAGAAAAAGAAGGCTTATCCTTCAAAAATTCTTACACAAAGTGAGATGTCAGAATAGAGTGTTGATTTTGAACCTCAAGGAAGTGGATATTAATAAAAAATTACTTAAATTTCTTAAATATTTTTGAAAAGGAAATAGGCAGGTACAGTGGCTGACAATTGTAATCCCACCACTTTGGGAGGCTGAGGCAGGTGGATCACGAAGTCAGGAGTCTGAGATCAGTCTGGCCAAGACGGTGAAATCCATCTCTACTAAAACTACAAAAACTAGCCAGGTGTGGTGACAGGGTCCAATAATCCCAGCTACTCAGGAGGTTGAGGCAGAAGACTCGCTTGAGCCTGGGAAACAGAGGTTGCAGTTAGGCAAGATCACAACACTGCACTCCAGCCTGGGTGACAGAGTGAGACACTGTCCCTCCCACCCCAAGAAAAGGAAAAAAAAGGAAATATATGAGGTCAACCAAGAACTAGGAGAACCATACGAGAGAGTAGTGTTCTTATAGCTATGGAAAATTGCTTAAGGCTGCATTAGTAGAAGCAAAGTATTGAGGTCACAGGGAGGAATTTTGTATTACTACTAACCAGGGCATGAGATAGGTGATGGTAGCTGTCTATGTTTAATGATTGTTTTTTAAACTGTGAATGTAATATGTATTGTGTAGCAAATGTGATGCACTCTATGATTAGAATATTTGAAACACATTGGTAATTAATCACCACCCTCAAGCCCACTGAGCTCATATATTTCTCAGAAGTTGCCTTGAGGCAGCACTTTTCAACAGCCATGACAGTTTGATTGGACTTGTCAATGCAAAATATGATGCATTTTCACTTCCAGGAACTGTTAAGTACAAGTACGCAACAATTTTATTTATTATTATTTGGGTTACAGATCTGTCTTGGATGATTGAATAATAATTATTATGTTCTTAAAATGCTGTTATTATGGCTATTCTGCTCTTCAAAGAAAACATATATTCAGCAGTCCCACTCTAATCATGGAGTTCCTGAAAACCACTATAAGAGAGCTGAGGAAGTTGAGGAAAGTAAGAGTTGAAGAAATTCACAACTAATGGGGAAAGAAATCAGTAAAACTAATGTCAAAAGTGAACACACAGAAACTTGCACATGCACCTACATGTGTGTATTTGGATGGTATATTCTCACTAGTTCCCTGCGGTAATATGACTTAGCTCAACTGAGCACTTTTTGTATAATTCTCTTCTTTATGTGGTTCCAAGTGAGAGAGAGCTACAAGAGAGATTTGCAAGATTTCTGGAAAGAGATGAAGGAAGAACCAATTTGAAACTTGGAACACAGGCATAGTGTGCTAGTCACTATGACATCTTGAGCATGTCTTCATTGATGTACTGGTGCGCTTAGTTGAGTGAAGGAAAGCTGCCTAGCCCACAGCTACTCCCAATCTTACTGGGCTTCTCCCTTCAAATTCTGCAAATCCTGGGCTGGATGTGTAATCAGCTTCATGGCAAAAGGTGCCAAATTCTCCTACAGGTCACCTGCACAATCAGTGTTGGCAATTACGAGATACAGATGTGGGTATCTGTGAAGATGTTTGTCTTCATAGGTTTCTGATGGTCTTTGCTCTCCAGCACTTGAGTTTCCAGACCCATCAGATGCCTCAGCTAACTTATGGATCATTCAGGCCCACCCAACACTAAATGCAAAGACAATGCTCCTGCATAGACTTTTTTTTT
>NW_016107442.1:2176228-2181162 GCF_001604975.1 Cebus imitator
TTTGAGACGGAGTTTCGCTCTTGTTGCCCAGGTTTGAAGTGCAGTGGCAAAATCTCATCTCACTGCAACCCCTGCCTCCCAGGTTCAAGCAATTCTCCTGCTTCAGCCTCCCAAGTAGCTGGGATTACAAGCATGCAGCACCATGCCTGGGTAATTTTTGAATTTAGCAGAGATGGGGTTTTACCGTGTTGGTCAAGCTGGTCTCGAACTCCCCACCTCAAGTAATCCACCTACCCCAGTCTCCCAAAGTGCTGCGATTACAGGGTGAACCACTGCCCCTGACTGCATAGACTTCTTAACTAGCCCCCATAATTGTGTAAAGTCTAATTCCTGAAAATAAACCCTTATACTTTGTTACTCACAGAGATTTTGCTTTTCTGATAGAAACCTGATTGCTATAATAACTAAAATTTTAAGGGTGAGATATCTTTTGTTGCCATGGATTTAAATACAAGCTTTACCATTAATTGGCTGGGTGATCCTTGCATGTTGCTTAGAATTTGTAAACCACAGTTTCCTAATCTTTAAAATGGAAACAATAACATCTCTCTTGTAAGATTAATATGAGGATTAAATGAGTTAATATAAACAGTCAATTTATCTTTGGACCAAGCTTGCACTATGACCTTAATGAAAGGTAATGGTTATTGTCACTTGTGAGTTCATCACTTGTTAGTTTTATGATTTTAATATATCATTCATTTTAGCAAAGCTTAAGTTACACAGTGGCTGTTTTAAAATTAAGAGATAATGTTTTAAAATTACCTGGTCCCAAATCTATGTAGAAGAATGAACCCTAATATAAACTCTGATCTTTATGTGATAATGTTGTATTAACGTACGTTCATCATTTATAACAAATGCACCACTCTGGTGGGTGATGTTGATAATGGGGGAGGCTATGAACACACAGGGAGAGGGAGTATATGGGATATCTCCGTTCCTTCCTCTCAATTTTGGTGTGAACCTAAAACTCCTCTTTTAAAAAAGCTGTTAAAATATTAAAATAAAATAACACTTTAGAAATTACCTAGCCAAGTCCTTGATCTTGAGTAAAACACAATGAGTAAAGCATCAATTATGTTTGGTATGTTTTAATCAATAAGTTATGTATGTTCATTTAATTTCTATTTATTTTTGCCTTAATAATAATTTCAGGCTTTCCTTATTCTACAGTAGTAATAAGTTGCTTGTATATAATTGAGCATTGCTGATGATACTATTTAATTAACAGGCATAATTTTTCTACATTTTCTTGTCCATTCCAAAGCCTAAAGCTCTCTGATGTTGTACTTAAGAATACTGATCTACCATCTTTTGGGACTTTTATGGTGATAGAAGGAGAAAAGCACTGACTGTTCAGTCCCTCTTATTCATAACCTGCCCCCTATATCCTAGCACATAAGACCATGTAGTTCAAATCTGACTTTAGTTTCTCCCTACCTTTCTTTATTCCTCCATTCGTGGTTGCAAAAGCCTGATTCATACTTGTGTACTGTTTGGCTCTCTCTCCTAGTTGCTGTGACCACTTTCCAGTTTTCTTCAATATTCTCATGAGGAAAAGTCCGCATCTTAGGTATAAGGAAAACAAAATCCTTACATTTACAAAAAGTCCAGAATTACATGTTTTATCTATGTGAAGCATAATTTGTAGTTTAGAAGGTATTACCGTATCATTAATAATTTATTTAATGGGAAATAGGAAGTACACACATGCTGACAATATTAGACAAGAAAGGGTTAATTCTGTATTCTGTGATTTAGCCCATCTTATCCATTTTCTTTTACACACTGAATATATTGAAAATAATCTTCGCGGTCTGCTGTTTCCTGAGACGAATTTTTAAATTCATGAGTAATTTTATACTGCCTTTTAAAAATATTTAAATGAATTTGTGAATTGAGGCATGCTCTTATGTCTCAATTTAGGTTTGTCCTTAATGTTTTACTTTCTCATTTGGCCCATCTATCCACTGGTACCCCATTCCCAGTTTGGCTTTGTGCATCCAGTGGTCTGGCTAAAGCCCTTGTGCCTGTGTTTATGCTCCAACGGAAGACAGAGGATAGTGATCATGTCGACTTCTTCTGCTTCCATTGAAAGTCTATTCCTTTTTTAACTATAAATTTCCTGTGGTTTGGTTGAAGCATACTGATAATTTTCAAGATTCCTTTTTATTTTCAGTTTATTATTCTTGCCCTGTGAAATAATTTTTCCAAAGCCTTCTCCTATTTCTCTTTGCATTCCTCTGTCCTCAGAATGTTATTAGTCTAGACATGGCCCCTCTCTCTTCTTTTGTCTATGTGCCTTCTTTCACTTTTCTTAGAATTTCTTTTAACTCTGTCGCTCTTCTATACGCCTCCTCTATGATTTCTCTCTCAGGTTTGTGAGAAGTGTAGGGCTATATCTAAGAATGTTTATTTTTAGATACCTAATGGCTACATAACCCAGTCACTCACATCCATTCCACCTATTTTCCTTCTGAAGCTTCCCATGAAACAGCACTGTAGATAAAGGAAAAGAATGGAGCTTCAGAAAACTAGAATTATTATCTATTCAACATATACCTATATGTGCAGAATAGGAGCTTCAGGGTGGGAAGTGGTACTACTAGTCACAGTCTCACCCCGAGCTGACCCCTCTGCCTGGGCCCCATCATTCCCACTTCTGTCCCACCTGGAATCAGGTAAGGTGAAGTGAGCTTTGTGCCAACCTGTCCTCCCTTGCCAGAGAAGAAACTCCCACCCATCCTCCCATCTCCAGGGGCACAGCCCTTCACCCTCCCCCGGACACCATTCCTTGGCAGTTCTCCTCCCAAACAGGTCTATACAGGTGTTCTTTATTTCACATGAGGGACACTTTCCAACCAAATAAAGTCAATTTTTTCTTAAAAAAAAAAATCTTTACTTCTAACATGTTCCATAACTCTGTTATCAATAATTTAAGTAGATTGCTTTATATAAATAACATTCTTGCCCACTATATTTAAAAAGTGGGTTTATGTGATTTTATTTAATTTAGATTACTATAATAACATTTCCTCAGCTCGCTATGTTATAATTTGTAAAAAAAAATTCATGTGTTTGCTGAGTTGACTTAGGAAGTTAATAACCAATTTGTTTTCAAGAAAGACTATTAGAAATACTGCAATTCTTTTATATATTACTTGAATCTTTAAGAATATCAATAGATCTCTTAAACAAGAAATTCCAGGCTTTAAGAAGTCAGAGAAGACCCTTATCTTTGCATTCCAAAATTTGATTTTATGTGCAACTATATAGTTTTCCATAAATAAGATCAATAGCATTAATCAAATTCTCTAATATTCATAGTAATTGTAAGAGTAATCATAGCTAATTAATACGTGCCAGGTATTGTTGAAATGACAGAATAGACGATTTTACTTAATGACAACTGTGTTTCTACATAGGTATTATTATCCTATTCTTAAAAATAATATTTATTGTGAATATTGATATAAATAAGGACATCGCAGCCCAGGGAAGTAAAATAACTTTCCTAATATTAAAAATCTGGCAAGTGTTAGATCTGGGATTTGACTATAACCTGAACCTAGAACCCTCTATTGATAAATGTGACTGGTCCCATGTCCCTACAAATTCTTTTTTATAATACTGTAAAAAGCAAAAATAATATGCTACACTATGAAAGGAATGAATATTGTATTCACTGATAATGCTTCTATCTTATTCATAAAAGAAAACCTGTGTTTTGGTGTGTGTTGCCATGAACCTTTTCTTTGACCTTGATTATACCATTTAACCACCATCATCTTCAATGTATTAACTCCAAGTTAACAGGGTCAATCCAGATCAGTATTTTCCAAACTATTGCCCTAAACCCAAAAACTTTTTATGTGATAGTTTCAAATGATAAATAAATAAACATGTCCATATCAATAATATATTTATTTCAATTTTAGTATTAGAAAAAATATAACGATCACATCAAATGTGTGACTTCATAAATATTATTTTTAGCAAGAGACTAATACTATTGAATTTAAAAAGAAAAAAGATAATTTATTTTAAAATGCTCTAATATGTAAAAATCATGAATGTGATACAGACTTCTAGGTAACAATGAACTAGATAATTCTAAGAATAAAGAAGATACAGAAAATAAGTTCCATGAACACATGGAATCTGAAACATGAAGGAATCAGTAAGTGTTGAATCAAATGAATGAATAAGTGAATATGAATTTTATGGCACAGGCTTGTAACACCATAAACAGCACTTTTTTAAACAAATTTTTCTATTAAACAAAATTCATTCAAAAAATTTATTCAACACATATTTATTAAGCCTTTGTTATATGCTCTGTCCATTTACCAGGTACAGAAGACACAGTGGTGAACCTGTTAGGCATAAAACACTGACAATATGTACTTCCTACACCTTGTCTTCAAACACACAACTGTAGCTGTAATGACCCTAGAATTGAGTAGCACTCTAAACCTGTTAAAGAACCACTAAATGGTAACTATGCTGGTATGTGTCCTTTTTTGGGAAATGTAATTCATCTCCCAGAAGGCTGGTAACATCACTCCAGTCTCTTGCAGACCACACTATCCCAGTAAGATAGATGTGGTCTTACATTCAGTTGTTAGTAAGTTATTTAACAGATATATTTTAGGATTGTTCTCAAGCCTGTAATCTCAGCACTTTGGGAAGCTGAAGTGTGGGGATCACGAGATCAAGAGATCGAGACCATGCTGGCCAACATGATGAAACCTGGTCTCTATTAAAACTACAAAAATTACCCAAGTGTGGTGGCACATGTCTGTGGTCCCAGCTATGCGGGAGGCTGAGGTGGAAGAATCGCTTGAACCCAGTAGTCGGAGGTTGCGGTGAGCTGAGATTGCGCCACTGCATTCCAGCCTGGCAACAGAGCAAGACTCCATCTCAAAAAA
>NW_016107442.1:2182052-2191554 GCF_001604975.1 Cebus imitator
TCTCCTGCCTCAGCCTCCTAAGTAGCTTGGACTAAAGCCACCCACAACCACACCCAGCTAATTTTTATAGTTTTAATAGAGATGGGGTTTTACCATATTGGCCAGGCTGGTCTTGAACTCCTGACCTTGTGATCCGCTCACCTCGGCCTCCCAAAGTGCTGGGATTGCAGGCATGAGCAACCACGCCTGGCCACAGTATATTTTTCTTTGTTAGTAAAAATAAAACGTTATAATTTATTGAGTTCTTATTATTTTCCAGGGACTGGTGCAAGTGCTTCATAAACTTACCATTTTAATTCTTACAACTCTCATGATCACTCAGGTGAAATTAAATTACTAAGAGAGCTTCATCTGAAGGAGACTTCCTGTTATAAAGATTCACCTACACTAATTAGTTATGTGCAAATACAGAAATAGTTTTCACTAAGAATCCTTTAAGAAAGAAAGAAAATCAGGTGATATATGGCGGATTTTTGGTTAATGTTTTCAAATTCTATCTGGATGTAGTTATCGTGATTTCTATATTAGAGTAAATGGCTTCCACATTTGCTCATATATATATATATATATATATATACATGTATACACACACACATGTAATTTATGTAGCTGGGTGTCACAATTTTTACATACCTTTTCAAATATGGCTTACACAATAAGACAGTAACTAATGATAAAATCTTTGGTCAGGTTGAAACTTTCCATGTGGTAAGAATCAGTATCTATCAAGAAACAATGCCACAACAGTGTCACTTTTAAGAACTATCACTGACCATGAATGCAAAAATTGTCTTACTGAAAAAAGTCACAGTCTCTACACACATGGCTGAGTATATAGGTAAATAAACAACTGTCATAAAACCTGTGGATTGAAATATAAATTTATAATCGACCAAAATATAAGAATCTGTAGTCTTAACATGAAGATCAGAGTACTGCCTGAAAACAATGTTACAGAAAGATAATACTATGAAAAATTCCTGCATGTTTATAGCTCATAAGAAATAATTTTAAAGCTAATTTAACTCAGTTTATATTATTGAACTTAGTTGGCATTTATTTGTGTTTTCAATATTTCAATTTATTTGTTTTTTCAATATTACATAATATGAATAAGTACTTATAGAGTGTTTAATTGCTATAACATTTCATTAGCATTATTTGTATAACTATTTTGCAATTATAAATAAGATATATGTATATACGCATGTGCATGTATATGTGTATATATATACATATATAATCTCATTATTGACCATTTTCAAATGAAAAACTGGCATTAGGAAAGGATAAGCCGCTTTCCAGGATCACTAGGACAAGTTAATGAAGGTAGAATTATTATGGTCCAATAGTTTTAGACTACACAGAAAAATCAAAATGGAACTTCTGATGTTATATTCATATTTGTTCACAGGAAGGGGACAACCTTTATAATCATGAAAGTGTTGGTTTTAGAAATCCAGCCCACCAGTGCTTCTTTCAGAGATCTGTTTCTATCTGTGGCACTTTTGTTATTACCGAATCATTTAGGAGGGAGTATGTGTCCTTTTTCTTCCCTATTCAGACAATTGAAGTAGATGGGATGTTTCTAAAAAGTAGTAATAATAGCAGTAATCAAAAAAAGCAGTAATATTATGAACAAGTAATGTTATCAGAACACTCAAGATGGACTAAGTTGTATCTCACATATTAACTTTAATCATCTCAAAACCTTTCTAATTAAGAATCTTTATCATCATTTTTGTTGTTATTATTATGGAGAGGAAAATGTGGCTTCAGAAAGTTGGTATTATACGACTATAGTCATATAGAAAATTAATAATGAAGCGGGAATGAGTCATTCTACTTCATCTCCCACATGCCTTTCTCTTATCACAAAACTAACAACATTTTTCATCATGAAGAAAATACAATTAGAAAGTGGCTGGGTTTTCCACCCCCACCCTCCCCGTAAGATACAGTTTATGAAAACTGTACTAGCTGAAAACCACAAACCATATGTTTTCTGATTCTATTTAAAAATGTATGAAGACAAATTACTTCCCTTTCAAAGGAAATGTTGCAAAATATAAGCAGAGGCAGTTCTCCTACAGTGTGAGATTTCATAAAGCAAATAGGATAATTGGAATTTGATTAATAAGAAAACATAATTTGCATTACACAGACTATTACTAGTTGCAGTACAATCAAGACCTGAATCCACGGAAGGTGGAACTAATAATTTAGTTTTTGTATGAGAAAATCAGAAACACAGAGGTATTTTTGATGTTAGTGTTCCATTAGTATGTTAGTATTTCCTTTTCTTTTTATCTTTCTCTTTTTTGTAACTTCAATGTAGTGTCATTTTTGTTTCACTTTTGGTGATTGTGAACAATGTAACAATCAAAATTACAAGATCAGGTAAAAGACAATGAAAGAGACTGTGAGCATTTGGAAGATTGAAGGACAAAGAAAAGAACTTTATTTATTGGATAAATTTTGTTTAATCAAATTATTATTTTTGCATACCATACAAAATACAGTTAAAGCTATTATGGATGTCTTTGTTATTTAGAATCCGAAACTCCCTAACCAATATCCATTTATTCTTCCACAAAATGTATTCTTCTCATGCAACTTTACCTACCAATACAATGATTATGTTATAAAAGAGCAAACTTCACTGAAAAATACAAGTTGCTTAATGTGCAGTCTTATATATGATTCATTTCTCTTGATGCTGTTTTTTTTTTCAGTTTTCCATGAATGTGTTACTTTAAAATCACTTCAAATATAAAATATTTTAAAAATCTAGATGGACTGAGGTGGGTAGATCACCTGAGGTCAGAAGTTCAACCAACATAGTGAAACCCTGTCTCTACTAAAAATACAAAAAATAGCCAAGTGTAGTGGCAAATGGCTGTAATCCCAGCTACTAGGGAAGCTGAAGCAGGAGAATGCCTTGAAACTGGGAAGTGGAGGTTGCAGTCACGCAGTCAGTTGAGATCGTGCCATTGCACTCCAGCCTTGGCAACTAGAGTGAATCTGTCTAAAAAAAACACAAAAATGTAGATGGAAAACTCAATTTTGATTTTATAAATCTCCTGTAGGCTTTTAGTGTATTATACAATATCCCTATTAGCCCCTTCCAGAAGCTTTATTCTTCTCGACTTTTTAATAACTTTAAGAAAAGGAGTCTTAGGCTGGGTTTCCAAAATTTCTTTCTAAATCCCAGATGCCATATTTACCTATCATACACACACACACCCACACACACACACATCTACACACACAGGATGGAGACATAACTTCCGTATTGATCAAGGTTCTCCACAGGAAAAAAAAAATAGAATCCATAAATGTGAAGAAAGATTTACTGTAAGGATTTTCTCAAATGATTATAGAGGCTGACAAGTCTCAAGGTCCGTAGTCCTCAAAGTGGAGGCACAGCAGAGATGATGGTGTGGGTCCAGTCTGAGTCTGAAGGCCTGAGAACCTGTAGAGCTGATTATGTTGTTCCAGACTGAAGGCTGGTAGGCTTGAGATCTAGCAGGAGCTAATGTAGTATAAGTCCGGGGGCAAGAAAAAGTTAATATTCTAGCTCAAAAGTAGCCAGGCAGGAGAAGTTCCTGCTTACTTGAGGACAATCTTTTTGTTATTGTTGTCTGTTTGCTATTTAGGCCACCAAATAATTAGATGAGGTCTACTCATATTAGGGAAGTCAATCTGCTTTACTCAGACTCATGAAACATCATCAGAGACACACCCAGTTTTACTAAATGTTTTAGTAAATGTCTGGGCACCAAATGTGTTATAGTCCATTCTCAGACTACTATAAAGATACTGCCTGAGGCCAGGCACGGGGCTCACACCTGTAATCCCAGCATTTTAGGAGTCCCTGGCAGGTGGATCACCTGAGGTCAGAAGTTCTACACCAGCCTGATCAGTATGGTGAAACCCCATCGCTACTAAAAATATAAAAATTAGTCAGGCATTGTTGCATACTACTGTAGTCCCAGCTCCTCAGGAGGCTGAGATAGGAAAATTGCTTGAACTAGGGAAGTGGAGGTTGCAGTGAGCTGAGATCACACCACTGCACTCCAACCTAGGCAACAGAGAGAGACTCCATCCCCCACCCCCAACCCCCAAAAAAAAAAAAAAAAGATACTACCTGAGACTGGGTAATTTTTATAAAGAAAAGATGTTTAATTGACTCATAGTTCCACATGTCTGGGGAGACCTCAGGAGACTTATAATCTGGTGGAAGGCAAAAGGGAAGCAAGGCACATTTTACCTGGTGGCAGGAGAGAGAAAGCAAGAAGGAGGAAATGCCAGACACTTATCGAACAAGCAGATCTGATGAGCACTCACTGGTTATCACAAGAACAGCATGAGGGAAACCATCCTCATGATCCAAACACCTCCCACCAGGTCACTCCCTCAACATGCGGGGATTACAATTAGAAATAAGATTTGGGTGAGGACATAAAGCCAAACCATATCACCAGGGCTAAGTCAACACATAGAATTAACCATTACACCTTCCTTAAAATATTTATTTTAAAAGTATTTTTCTAGACTATTATCTTGGAGAGAAAAATTCACTCTGTTGACACTTTGTCATCAGCAATGACCTACACTCCTCTCATCTCCAGTAATTTATTTGATACTGTGGTTTGAACAGATATTCTGAATTCAAATCTAGGATTCACTATTTAACAACTGGCACCTTGCTTAACCTCTGCAATTCTTAGTTGCTTGTCTGAAATACGGGATATTTTGCCCTCCTCTTGCCCCACCCACTACCATGGCACATAGAAACCTTCTAATTCAATTTCTTCATTCTGCCTTTCTTTATCATTTTCCTGGAACTTATTAGTCTATGTTTTAATGATTTATTGGTGTGTAACAAATCACCTGAAAACACACACGTTGGCTGGGCACAGTGGCTCATGCCTGTAATCCCAGCAGTTTGCGAGGCTGAAATGAGCAGATTACGAGGTCAAGAGATTGAGACCATCCTGGTGAACATGGTGAAACTCTTTCTCTATGAAAAATACAAAACTTAGCTGGTCGTAGGGGTGCATGCCTGTAGTCCTAGCTACTCAGGAGGCTGAGGCAAGAGAATTGCTTGAACCTAGGAGGCAGAGGTTGTAGTGAGCCAAGAATGCGCCATTGCACTCCAGCCTGGTGACAGAGCGAGGCTCCGTCTCAAAAAAAAAAAAAAAAAAAAAAACATGTTTCACTCAACAATGGTGTATAATTTATCATGGCTAGGAATCTAGCTAAGGTTCAGCTGTGCAGTTCAGCTCTGGGCAATGTTAGTTCAGGTCACTTATGTAGTTGCATTCAGATGGGGGTTCACTTGGGATTGGAGTGTACACACCGCCTCGCTGACCTATTTGTGAGTTGGTACTGGTTGCATTTGAGAGCTGTCCATTATCCTCCATGTGACCATTCTTCCTCCAGAAGTTTAGACCTGATTTCAGTCTAAAACATGGCAACTGAATTCCCAGAGAACCAAGGTTAAACTCTCAGGTCTTTCCTGAGCTCCTCCTGGCACTGGCACAGCCTCACTTTCTCCTCATGCTATTGTTAAAAGTAAAGCACATGACTAGTTTAGATACAAAAGTGAATAGACTTCATTTTATGATCGAAGATTGGCATGCATCTGTGAGGAAAATACAATTTTCATATTTAAAGGCATTCTTCCATACCATCTTACATACTTATATTAGTTTACTGGGCTACCCTAACAAAGTACCACAAGTGGGTGGCTTATAAACAGAAATTTATTGTTCAAGTCTGAAGACTCAGTCTACAAACAAGTTGTTCATAGAACTGGTTTCTTCTCAGGATTGTAAGAAAAAATGTGCCCTTGCTTCTTGCCTATCTCCTGGTAATTTTCTGACAGTCTTTGATGTTCCTTGGCTTGTAGAAGCATCCTTTTGGTTCTGCCTTCTTCTTCACCTGGCATTCTTTCTGTATGTGCATCTGTCTTTAAAGTTCTACCTTTAAAAAGTGTACCAGTCGTATTGGATTGGGGCTTATTGTGATAACCTTTTTTAAACTTAATTATTTCTATAAAGACCCTATTTCCAAATGAGGTTACTTTCTGAGGCAATGGGGGCTTATATATATATATATATATATTTTTATTTTAGAGGTATACAATTCAACCCATAGCGATATTGTAATTTACTAGTCTGTTAATAATCAAGGTCTGCCATTTTTTGGCAATTGTCTTTCACCATAATGCTCTATGGTAGCAGAGGCCTTTATCTTTCTATTTGTTTATTATGTACCTAAAGTTCCTAGCATAGTACTTGACATTGAGCAAGCATTCAATACATATTTATGGAAAGAAAAACTGAATGATGATTAGCAAAATGTTAGCATATTGTCTGGTACATGAAAATTGCTAACAAATATTAGCTCTTAGAACTAGAATATACATATTGATCCTAAGAAGACATCTTTGAATATTATTTTTGAAAACATTCAGGAATGACTCATTATTACTGTCAAATTATTAAACATGCCAGCATGTGCAAATCTTCATGAATGCATTGCTTCAAATTAGGTTCATTATTCCAAAGATTAAGTTACAGCTTAATACATCTTAGAAAATTATCTTCAGAATTCTTTTGCACACATGCCTGTTAGTTTATATTTGCCACCTAGATTGATCACTCACTGATTCACCAAAGACAATTCAGAATATCTGTGGTTATTTCCAGTATTGAAATGTGTCCATAGACTATAGAATGGTGATATTTCCAAAAGTAATATGTCTTATAAATAATTTCAACAGATCAATTTGTTATACACCTTTATTCTACTTGTTTATATTAGGGAATGCAACCATTATGGGGAGAAAATAGAACTATTGGTCAATAATAGGGTTTGAAAGTTCTTATGTATATCTTAGAACTTTTATCTTGCTTTCTCCCATAGAGAAAATTGCAATAGAAATGTTCTAGACTTGCTATGCCATGCATTAAAACCAATAAGAAACTCTGCCTTTGTGTTCTCGTACAGAAGAGCCATCAAAAGATCTGTAGTCAAAAGTGAGGTACCCTCATTTTAATAATATCTAAGTCAATGGCCAAAAAAGTAATAGTAAAAGTAAAATTCCTCCAGATTAATTAACATCATGTGGTACCATTCAGAACCATAAATGCTGGTGATAAATTTTCAATTTAGATTAATGTTACTGTATGTGAAAGAATAGAAAGCAATTCACCCATTAGCCATTGAGTCCTAGAAGACCTTTATCTGATGGGCCTCCAATCCAGGCAAGATCCCCAGAGACTGTCAAGTCTTAGAGGTATGCAGAATTATTTAAAGTTAAAATACTGTCCAAAAGAGACCATATGTGTGAACAGAATGCGTTTGCCTTGACAGGGGATTGTAAGTGTTAAGACAAATCACACCCAATTTGTCAGAAAATTGACCCAGGAGTGGAAGGAAGATAATAATTTTAGTTAAGGGATCTAGGAAGCTTAAGAGATATTTTCCTGAAAATAATAGAATATGAGAGTGGTGACCAAAACACCCTTAATCATTCTATTTTTCTCCTGAAAGAGGTATCAAAAACATTAAATGTGGGACTATGAGTATTTTTTAATCTTTTCATAAGCATATAGCATTTAAAAACTTATATAAAGTCTAATATTCTCAACTGGCTCAAATTCTACAATCTAAATGAAGAATATTATCAGCAAACAAAAACGAGTATTCTGGATTAGAAAAGTGCTCGTATTTATTTAACTTCTATTTTGTTCCTAGTAATAAATAAAGCAAAAATCTTTATTTCTACCATCAAAGAGTTTACATTCTTTTGTGGACAGATAAATAACAATATAAGATGTTAAAATATAGAATATCGTAGAATGTGATCTTTGCTAGAAAGAAATAGGGCCAGCAATGAGATAGAGGTTACTAGAGACTTCATATAGGTTGGTTGGAGACTTCAGTGAGAAGGCAAAGAGGTGAATAGATGAGTTACATGATTTCTGGAAGAGACTGTTCTGAAAAGAGAGACCAATAAGCAAATAAGTGGTTGCTATAATCCAGGAGAGAGAGGCTTATCACTTATGGAAGGTAGCAGCAGAAGTGTTGAGATATGGTTCAAATGAAGAGCCACAAGTTTTACGGACATATTAAATGTAAAATTTGAAAGAGAAGGGTCAAGTATAAACAAAATTTTGGCCTAAAGTTTAATCATTAACTGAAATAATAAAGAACTGGACCAGAACCAGTACATGAAGAAAGATTAGAAAGTCATTGTCCACGTTAGGATCCAAGCGCCTATTAGATATTCACATGGAAAAAAATGTAGTAAGCAGTTGGAGGTATGAACTTGAAATCTGGGATAGAGTTCTGGGATAGAACAATTATCGGTGGGTAGGTAGGAGGTAGATAGGTAGGTAGATAGATAAATAACTAGCTAGCTAGCTAGCCAGATAGATAGATAGACAGAGAGAGAGAGAGAGAGAAATAGATAGAAAGAGATACATAGAGACAGATAGAGATTGACTGACAGATGATATCAAAGTCATGAAACTGGATGTCATTACTATTGCAAGTGTTTAGAAATTAAAACAGATATATTGAAGCATCAATCCCTGAGTAAGAATATGATGTCTTGGACAGCCAATGAAGAAATATAATTCTGCTGTGTCAAATACTTCTGGTGGAACAAATAAGATGACTACTAAAAAGTGATCAACAGCATTAGTAGGTGACCTTAAAACATAACAATTTTAGGTCAGGCACGGTAGCTTACGCCTGTAATCCCAGCACTTTGGGAGGTCAAGGACGGCGGATCACAAGGTCAGGAGATCAAGACCATCCTGACCAACATGGTGAAACCCCATCTCTACCAAAAATACAAAAATTAGCTGGGCATGGTGGCACACGCCTGTAACCCCAGCTACTCGGGAGGCTGAGGCAGGAGAATTGCTTGAACCAGGGAGATGGAGGTTGCAGTGAGCTGAGATTGGACCACTGCACTCCAGCCTGGCAACAGAGAGAGACTCTCTCAACAATAATAATAATAACAGTTTAAGAAGAATGGTAAGAAGAAAGGCCTGTTTCAAAGGATAAGGCAAAAAGTACATTTGAAACGTCAGTATGATTAACATTTTTTGAGAATTTTTCCCACAAAAGGAATAAGAGAAATGAGGCAATAGCTGAACGGGTGAGTAAATACAAAAAATATATTTCTTAAGATGGGAGAAAAGGCAATATATTTCAATATTAACAATCTAGCAGAGGGATAATTCATAATACAGAATAAGAGGTGAATTACTGGAATTATATAATGGTGTTTGTAAGATATGGTAGTCTTCTGTGAAAATGAGTAGAATTAATAATCCATAGTCACAGACTGTGAAAGAGAGTGTCAAAACTACATTGAGATACCATCTCACGCCAGTTAGAATGGCGATCATTAAAAAATCTGGAGACAACAGATGCTGGAGAGGATGTGGAGAAATAGGAACACTTTTACACTGTT
>NW_016107442.1:2192239-2237767 GCF_001604975.1 Cebus imitator
CTCTTTTGATTTTTGAAATTTTTTTTAGTGACGTAAAAGAAACTCATCACCCATGAGTGAGAATGGGAGAGGAAGTGTTATATCTTTAAGGAGAAGTAAAAGATAAAAGATATGTCTAAAAGACATGAACAGATAATAGAATTTGGAAATGGAATATTATTGCTTGACAGCAATAAGTACAAAGATTAGGGGTCATAAATATAAAACGAGACTAGTTTTATGTTCTTGTGTTTTCTTCAACCTTGTTGGACTGACAGGTTAGGACACAAAGTAGGTGATAGAATTAACCAAGGTGATTGTTTTACCAAGCAAGGTAAACAAGAGAGTTATGCTATAACAGCACTGAACACTTATAAAAAGAAGAGAAAGTAATGAACAGTCTTTGGACTTCCAAAATATCTACTTAAGCCTCTGTTTTCTTTAGAACGACTTAGACTAGATCTGATTATCTGGCTCCTCTAGGTCAAGATACAAGATACAAGACATTTGTTTCTCTGAAATAGGTATGCCTACAAATTTATCCCCTAGGTTACCTGCACTAGAGTGGGTTCTAATAGACATCCATCTTTGGAAGTTAAAAATAAGTAAACGCGAGAGTGCTCTAATAATTCAGTAACTACTCAGAATACTACTATGTTAAATGCTGTTTTCTGAAAATTCATGCAAATAATAATCATCATTCCTTGAGACGACAAATATTAAAATACACCATCTCAGCTGTTCATTTTATTGTCATAAACAATTTTTAGAAGTCACCTAGGCCCATGTCTTATAGGTAATATGAGCCTCATTCTCATATGTGTCTTCTTTCTAAATAGATCTATGTGACACAGCATAATTCCTGATAATTTAACGGAAATTCCCAATAGGAACACAGAGATGCAAGACCATCCTTATTTGCTATTGGCACAATCAGCCTTGAAGATAAATGATTTCTTTCCAATAAAATATGATAAAATGTGTAGACATAAAATATGTTAGCTACAAGCCTCCAGTAAAGTCTGGATGATATAGGAGGTTTAGAATGATCACATTCAACAAAATCTAAACTGCAATCCAGAGAGAATGATAGTGGGGAGTTAAGTTCAAGCCATCTGAAGGCAATATTTTCAAATACATCAGAGATCTGTTGTTACAGTGTGAGATACTTAGTGATCCCTTTGGGGCACCCTGTGGATGTAGTGTGACTAGCTTTACTATTTACAGTTCTGTGCCATTTGCTGGTCATTTCAAATTACAACTTAGATTAAGTGGAAAGCAGAAGTGAGAAAAAAAATCCAAATAAACAAATATTCAAAGGCAAAGCAGATATTGATGAAACTGAAACTAGAAAAGATATATCAAGAGAAGAAAATTAAAGAAAGAGAGGAGAACCGTTCTAGAGTTTGCTCCAGCTTTCCTTCTGGAAAGATACCTTTTTGGAGAGCTGGAATCTTCGTGGTTAGCCACTCCTATATGGATGAGGTCCATATGATGCACTCATGTCATTACTGTTCACTTTCTTCAGACACTTGAGATTAAAAGTCAGCCATGGAAAAGTCTTCGAAGTCGGTAAACAGAGAATAAATGCTCATGATTGTCCAACCCACCTTATTTTGTTGTTGTTTTCCTGTTTTCTTTTGTTTTAGGCTTTTTGCAGCCTGAAGCCATGGCTTTTATTTTCTGTCTCTAGTGATTAGCAGAAAAGAGGGACAAGGAAGGGGATTTTCTTTCCCAACCATAAACAGAAACTAAGAACCCATGGCTGTATTCTCCCCTTTGGATACCTATTTTAGATTAAAATTGGACAGATAACTTGAAAACCATGGATAAAACTACTTCCTGCTTTATTCTTAGGAATTGTATACCATCAAACCTGTAGGGAACACCCACAGCCGTTAGAGAACATTAGGACTTGAAGGATAAGCTGTAATTATCCATGATAGGGCTTGAAGGATAATCAGTAATTATCCATCCAATGCCTGCTTTATGGAAGAAGAAACTGAGGCTCAGAGAATTGAATTACCTCAAGGTCATGTAATTAATTTGGATGAGAACCAGAGTCACATCACAGCTTATTCCATTAAGTCAAAATAATCACATTGTTTTTTAAGGTAATGGAAAGTATCAGTTTTACTCTAAAATACCCTTAAAAAAAGGCTATCAGATATGAAAGTAAAGACAGGGATAGTCATTACAATTGGAAACAGATGAAATATCCAATAATAAGTGATGGATCTGATAAAACATTCTGCAGCTAACTAGTGGAATACTAAAAAGTCATTAAGAATTACATGGCAGATTAATATTTAATCACTCAAGATTATTGCTAAGGGAAATACATTCAGATTGCAATATACTAATAATCTGTTGTACAAATTGGTAGATAACTGGAATGATGTATACCAAGTTGTTAATGGTGGATTTATCGGACCACCTCGTCTCCTTTTTTATGACATTTTATTTCCTCCTATATTTTTCATAATAAGCATGATTACCTAAGTATTTTTGAATTTTCACTTTTTGAAATAAAATTACGAGAAACATTATAATTATTTCTCCTTTCTTCTAACTATAGAAGCTATTTGCAATTCTTTGTTGGCTGCCTCTTAAATCAGATATATGTGTGTGTGGTTTTTTCAAAATCAGAAAACATGAAAGCAGTCATTTCCACTTTTGGCTGTCTACTGAAAACCTCTATGGATCATGCAATAGGAGAATAAAATACATTTGCAAAATCAGAACTTGACTTCGTAGAAGTGAGATTCAATCCCTATGCATGCACAATTGTTAAAAAGTGACAATGGAAACAAAAGACTTACTTCTTGTTATGTAGGTATATAATTTTGGAAATCCTACAATCACTGCATATTGTTCACCTGTATTAATAGAAATTGCCAAAGAAAAACGTAATATACAAAAAATGACCTAAATTGTTCAAGAAAAAAGCTAAATTAAAAAAAAAAAACTAATATAAGAATAGAAGATTTTGATTCCCAATAATACTGTGGAAAATAACAGGTAAAAAGAAAAAAACAGCAACAACAAAATGCAATTCTTATTGTATTAAAGAAATACAGTGGTGAACTAAAATGAGAAATGAATTGGTAAGAAAATAATGTATCTCTCTCAGATCTCATTCTATTTCCATGAACCATAAAGAGTGATTGCATTTGACTAAATGCCCCATGAGCTATGATAATCATTTGAATGGGAAATGTGTACACATAAAATTTGCTCAGCATTTATATAAGCCTTCATATCCCTAAATTGTAATTAGCATGTATTATTAAAAGGTGCAAATACAAATTCATGCTTTATAGAATATTTGAAGTAAAATTTTAAAACTTCAAAAAAATCTACCTAGATAAAAAATATTTTATAATATTTTACAAAATAATATGTATTAACTGCAGATATTCAGCAAGCCACATGGTCTCCTAAAATGTCAATTTTAATGAAGACAAAAATAGTTCACTCGTAAACATTTATAGTCTTTCTTGCAACTATTTGATTCTGGTTGTCATATTCCTTCATTTGACAAATATTCATTGGGTTTTTATTATATGCCAGATATTATTCTAATATCTGGGAAACATATGTGACCAAGACACAATTTTTGCCCTCATAGTATTTCATTCTTTAAAAGGGAAAAACTTTTAAGTAAATAGTTAGTATGCCTTATCTATATGAATATAATAAACAGCATACATGTTTTATGCAACAACAATTCTTCATAGTATATAGATAAAAAATAATAACACAGATATGACATATGGCTATTTACCCAGAGCATTTGCAATTGTAGTTCTAAATGTGCGTTTCTTGGGATGCTCTTCAGAATATATAAAAACTCAGATACACACCAGAGATTAGTACATAATTTTATAATGGGCATGGCCTTCAGCATTAAATTAACATGTTAAAAGCAACTGCTGCTGGGAAGTTATTGAATGGTATACATAAAATATTCATAATGTTGCAGAAACAAAGAGCCTCCTTTCAGATCTTTCTCTAACAGAGAACAGTCTCTGACAAAAATAAATAAATAAAAATACCCAAACCTGTTTCTAAAATAATTTAACATTTTGCATTTCTCCCGGAAATGTGAGAGTGCCAACTGATCCACTCACTCTCAAAATATGTCATTGTTATTATTGTTGATGGGTTTCCAGTTATGCCTTTAATCGTCATTTTTCAGATTACTGTGATAGACATATTTTCAAATGTCTATTGACTATTTCTGTAGATTTTGTTGTGGAGTTTCCAGATTCTTTACTCATTTTGAATCTTATTATCACTGATTTGTAGAAGTTGCAGAAAATCCCAGATACTAGTTCTTGGTAAGACATACATATTTTGCAAGTATTTTATCTGGATCTGTGACATTCCGGTTATTTTTCTTAATGGAATCGTTTTCTCAGAAAATGTTTTTAAATTTATTTTAAATTTTTTGATTGAGTCTAATTTGTCAGTTTCTTTTGTTTTGTTGTTGTTATTATTGTTTTTTGTTTCTAGTCTAGGATACCTTTGCATATTTCTAAATCACAAATTCTAAAGCTTTCCTCTAAAACCTTTAGCTTTTATGTTAAGGTCTATGGTATGTCTTGAATTATGTTTTGTATATATTATAAGGTGAATATCATCAAGTTATAGTATCTATTTATCCCATCACTTGTTGAAAAGACAAATACTGATACAAATTGAATAATATGGAAAGCTTTGTAGAAAATTAAAGGACCAAATGAGTGTGGCTCTGTTGCTGACCTATTAATTTTGTTCCACTGATGTATTTGATGATTCTGACATCACTATCACAGTTTATGATCAGATAACTTTGCAGCAACTCTCAAAGACTTTCATTATAAGATCCCCAGCTTTGTTCTAGATACTTTGCATTTTCATACGGATTTTCAAAATCATCATGCCAATTTTTCAAAAATCCTGTCAGAATTATATTTGTTATTGCATTGAATCAGTAAGTCAATTTGTGGAGTATTGATATATTAATCATGTTAAAATGTCCAATCCATGAAGTTGTATATTACTCAAGCAATTTTAATGTGTCAACATTCTACAAGAATATTAATTTAAGTGACTGTTTCTTAATGGCATCAATTATTTCTTGCCAGCACATTTCTAGTAGTCCCCTCCATACATTTTAAGACAAGAGCAATTAAAAATGTGGCCTGAATCTGCTCTCAAACTTGTTTTGCATGGTCTGCTAGGTGCCCTCTCCAATCTGTCACAGGCCGCATTGTTCTAAAATTTCTTCAAACCATTTGCTCCACACACATATGCTATTGCCATTGAAGGTATAAAAATTTGCGACTCTATGTTTGTTTCACCAAAGAAGTCATTATTCTGTAAAATAATTATGTAGCTCTGTTCCCTTTCCACCCCTTCTTATAATGGTATTCCTCACTTCTCAAACTTGGAAAATACTGTACATCTTTTAAGGTGAAACCGAGAAACTTTTCATTTAGTGTAGCTATCTTAAAAAACTCAGATAAAATTAGTAGCAAATTTTCATTATTGTGTAAGTCTTTTTTATATCTTGAATTTATAACATGGTATACTTTATATTATACAAGTTCATATGTTGATAATTATCTTTATCTTTTATTAAAACAGCATGCAAGAAATACACTTTTTATTATATTTTATCACAATTTAAATATTTTAAGTATGGGCAAAGACAAACAGAAACATAATGAATTCTCTACACTAGTATTTCTAAACTCAGATTGATTTGTATGCACAGAACAAAAATGTTTGGCAACATTTTTGATTGTCATAACTGGGGTTGAGGGGAAGGTTTGTTACTGGCATCTAGTGGACACAGGCCAGGGAAATTGATAAACATCAAAATGGTCTACAACGCATGGGACAGCTTCATACAGCAAAGAATCTTGTGCCAAATACCAGTAATGCAGGTGTTGAGAAACTCTGCTCTATATTCACCATTCAACTGTATCAGATGTTAACATGTTGACACATTGGCTCCAAATCTCCTCTCCTTTAATAAGAAAAATATCATAAATATTAAAGCATTTCTTTACTCCTGATCTTATTCTTCTCCTTCCTGCCTTAGAGATAACCTCTATCTTAAAATTGATATACAGACAACCTTGCATATTTGTATATTTTATTTTATGTTATATGTACTAGACACTATGCTTTGTTGTGTATTCATTATCCTTACATATCAGAGAGAAAACTGTCAAATATACTACAATTTTCTATCTTTCACTCAATATGTTCTTAATATTTATCAACTTTGATATTCATATCAAAGTCTGAATCAATGGTTTTAACATCTGTATAACAATTATATGTATTTTGCCCTTATTTCTTATCCATTATATAAGTGGGCATTCTGTTGTTTTAAATTGTTCTCCATGACAAAGGAGGCTGTGGCAAACTTTATTACACATTTCTCTCTGTGTGGTGTACTGGACTGAATAGTGTCCCCCCCAGTTCATGTCCACACAGAATGTCAGAATATGACTTTGTTTGGAAATAAGAGTTTTGCAAATGTATCGAGTTACGACAAGGTCATAATGGATTAGGGTGGACCCTAATCTAATAACTGTGTCCTTATAAGAAGCGAGGGAAGTTAGACACAAAGCATACACAGAGAAGGACACCATGAGAAAAAAGCCAGACTGGAGTGATGTATCTGCAAACCAAGGAATGCCACCAATTACCCACAGCCAGCAGAGGTAGAAGGCAGGCATGAAACAGACTTTCCCTTAGAGTGCCACAAAGAACTATCCTTAATTTTAGATTTTTGGCCTCCAGAATTTTGAGAGAATACATTTTCATAGCTTTAATCCACCCAGTTTGTTTTAACTCATTATGGCAACCATCAGAAGTTAATGCATGTAGATATATGATACATTCTCTTAGTAATTAAATCAAACAGTGAAATAGTTGGGTAATGTATATCCACAAATTATTGATTTATGAGACTTTCTCCACACTATTGCCTACCTTGTTATCATGATTATTTAAATTGTATAAATATAATGAATATTTTATTGTCTGTATTCACTTTTATATGATTATTAGTAAATTGGTACACTTTTCCATAATTTTTATTCATGTAATTCTATTTTTCTGTGAAGTATCTAATAAATGCTTAACAATTTTTTGTATGTGTGTGAGAGAAGGGATGTTTGTCTTCAAAAACAACATGTAGGATGGTGTAATGTTTTGTGAACACTAAATCTTTGTCTAATATACATTGCAAATATCTTCTCAGAGCCTATGATTTATATTTTAAATTTGTGTACATTCGTTTTGGTAGGAGTTATTTATTTTATTTACCAGAGTCTAGTTTTTATTACTTGTTCCCAGTTTCTGTGAAATAAGTCATTCCACTACTACCAAAAATCTATTGTCCTATAACTTATTCTGAAAGTCTGATAATTTGATTTTAATATTTATATTTTTAATATCTATGAAATTTGCTTTTGTCCCTAATATGATGTACAGATCTATATTCTCATAAAGAAACTCAATGTTTCTTTCATTATTTAGTGAGCAATGTATTTCCTCCACATTTGACTGTAACATGACCTCTTACCTATAAATAATATTTTTAAGGCTCTATTTCTGGGTTTTCTTTCCTATTCCAGTGGCCCATTTGTCTAATACTCTCCCTATATCATGTGGTTTTACTTAACATACTTTTAAAAGACTTTTGATATATGAGATGATCAATTGCCTGATTGTGTTCTTTTTGGATATTCTTAGCCCTTTACCCTTCAATAGGAATTTTCGGAATATCTTGCCAAGATCCACAATAAACCCTAGAGGAATTTCAATTTAAATTACATTGACTTCACAATGTACTTGTAGTGTTATCTTGTATTATCTGACATTTGACGGTACCGAGTCTTGTTATTCATGACATTGTCTACCCCATCTTTGATTTTAGTCTAAATTTAGGTTAAGAAATATTTAAAATCTATATGTAAAATTCTAGTACTTTATTTAAAAAAATTACTACGTGCCATCAGGCAGTTCTTTTATTATGTGTTATAATTTATTCCTATATTCATTGGCTATTAATAGTGTATAAGAACACCCTTATTTGTACACTGCTTTGCACCAGCATTCGTATTAAATCATCTTATTACTTTTAATAATTTATACACATTCTTGGCTTCTATATACATTAACCCCTATTTCCTGATAATAATTGATCATTTTTACCTCTTGTTTTCCAATTGTCGTACAAGCTTTTTCATTGTTCGGGGGGTCCTGGTTAACATAGTAGTGAGTAAGCTGGTGCGCATACTTGCTATCTACATAATTCTAATGGGACTCCTTTTAAAATATCATACTTTGGCATGCTATTTTTGAAGGTTCAGGTAAAGACATTTCTTTTTATTTCTGGGTTACTAGTTTTTTATGATGAGTTAGTGAGGAATTTTATAAACATTTTTCAAATAATGTGCAATCAATGGATAATCAGGTACTAATCAAACTATATCCCATAATTTCCAAATGCTGCTACTATCAGGTGACAGGTAGTACTTCATTTTTAAAAAATGTGTTTCTGACATTTGTTTTCATAATATTTTCTACAAGAAGCTTTGAATTTTTTCACATGACATTCAATGTATTAGCAATTTTAAACTTATATACTGGGCATAAAGTATTTATAGGAGTTGTATGTGTTTCTAAATGTTTATGTACTTTATTTATCAAGTATTTCATGATATTTTGAGCACATACTCGCTTTCATATGTATTATATATATATATTAAAATAGTATCAATAGTAAATAGTAAATAGGGTTTAAATGTTTCAGGACGTGCAAAATGGCTGAAACATCATAAGAGTTGAGTGGTAACCTGGAAAGAAAGGGAATCGAAAATCAGACAAGATTTCATAAAATAGTTTATGAAACCAAATTGAAGCTTTGTGGTGATGAATGCCAGCAGAAAACTCTGAAGAAAGAACAAAAAAGACTGTATATAAGAAATCACCAAGTATAGACACTGTGATGGAAGATATGCAAGATATGAAGGAATAGAAGTGAATGTTTAAAACAAACGCAGTAATATTTCTAACAGGTCCTTGGGTTGACTGGGATGGTCTAGGTTATCCTGAGTAAAGCCAGTTTATTTAAGTTATACAATACACAATTGAATATCTTGGATGCTCTCCAATCCAGCTTTACAGGTTTCTAAGCCTTGCCTTGAGTACCTCACTTTTCTTTTTAAACATCTCTAGTTCCAGAAATATGTATATGCAGCATGGTTCCATAAAAAACAAATTCAATATGCTCAGATGATGATAAAATGAGAAGCACAGTGGACCTGAGAGTGAATGAAAGAATGGCAAATCCCACTTTGCATCTCAAGTCACTCCCAAGTTTCATTCATTACGTGGACAAAATCCGCTTACAATGTAAATTGTTCTCTCTCTGTAAATTGTCTCTTTCAACTCTGTCAATGTCCCTCATCTCATTCATTTATCTGGTTTTGACATTCTGTCTCTGACTATGTATCTGTCTATCTCTAACAGTCTCCGATTTGCATAGAAGTAAGTGATAGAAATTGACTAGACATATTTGTTTTTGAAAAACATACCTAGCAATAACAGAATACATGTTTAAAAGTTCTGTGTTTCCTAGGCTAATTAAAATGGCCATGTTCACCATTCAAAAGTGGAAATTTAAGTTGTATTATCTTTCAGAAATAAGTTGAAAAAGCCCAAAACTCATTTCTAGTTCAAATCATTTATGTAGTAATTATCCTAACAGTAACAATTTAAAAATATTTTCTCATTTGCCAAACCTTATTTCAACAATTAAAATAAAATTAAGCAATTTGCTTATTACACCATTATATGATAATTAAGCATTGGGTTAATGCTAAATAAAAAATACACAACTTATGGAAAACATAATTTTATTCCCTATAGTAATTTGTGATATTCTAAGATTAAAATCTAAGGAATACAGAACTACTCAAGAAATCACATCCTCCTATTATTTTTGTGAATTTGAACTCCATGTTTAACATTTGTCTAGAGGAAGAGTTACTTGTTTTTTTATATTAAAGATTTTCAAAGCTGATTTTGTACAATAAAGTGGAAATGACAGGAATAAAGGCAAAACAAGGGAAGGAGGGAAAGAGAGAAGGAAGGAAGAAAGAAAGGAAGAGAGGGAGGGAGGGAAGGTGGGAAAGGCAATGTTTAATAGATATCACCTGCATCTGGAACTTCTTCGTGTATTATCTCATTCAATTTACACAATACCACTGGGTACTAACTGATTATTCTGTTTCAAAAATAAGGACACACAATTTACATTAGATTAAATGACTTGACCAGGTTCACAAAGCCAAAGCTGACATTTAAATTCCAGTCTGTTGGTTTACAACTTTCTATCTTTTTTCCTCTGTAAAGCATTTGGCCATTTGGGCAATCAGAGAAGGCAACAGGTTTATTTTACAGAAGGCAGTAATTCATCTGATATAAGACCTGCCCTGGGATGTAATCCTGAGATGGAATTAATAGGCAGAACAAGGGATGCCACTGGGTAGTTAGAGTATGGATTATTTATCATGGAGCTATCTCATATTTCATTCAGGAACAATCGAAGATATAAAAGAACAGTAAGCTCAGGTGGTGGGGAGCATGTTGGAGGAGGAAAAAGGTGGGGTGGCAATGGAAATGGATGTTGTGTCAGACGCTTTTGTTAACAATATTTATTAAGCAAAAACTATGAAACCAGCACTATTGTAGGCCTAGAATGTATTCTTTCATCTAATCATGTGAGCCATCTTTTCCTTTTTTTTTTTAACCATTTGATGAAAGAAAAACAGCAAACTGTGACTCAGGTCAATTAAATAATTTTTTCAAGGACCCACTACTGCGAAGGCATACAAATTCAAACCTCAATTAATTTTGGTATAGAGATGATACATCAACAAATTTGCAGTGAAATATCATCTCAGTTGAAAGATCATACTGGTATGTGTGCATTCATATTTGTATTTATATGTAGAAACACATACATATATATTTTAATATTAAAACCGTTTTTCATTGTATATCCTTATTTTTCAATCCAACCTCTTGTTTTCCTATAATTTTAAAGTATTTTAATGATAATATCATAAGCAATTAATCATTTTGTATTCCTGAAATAGTGTTATGTTGAAGTCTATAAATCAGGCTCTACTTCAAGTGTCTTCTACTGTTCATGATAAGTTAGACTCTAAAGATATTTGTGTTTTGAGTGAAAGGAAAATAAATGTATGAAGGGAATTAATGGTTAGGAGATTCAATCCCAACACCTTCTTTACCAAAACACAAACCAAAAGGGGAGGAAGAATTATAGTCAGACACTCTTGAAAAAATAATGCTTCAGTCATTGTCTAAGCATAATTAATGGCTATTTTATTTGTAGCATTTAAACAGAAAATAAAGTGAAATAAGTTCAGATCATAGATCTAGAAAACGGATAAGCAGAATCACAATGATGTATGTATAAATATAGTTATGATATAAAAGCAAAATGTAAGAATTTAAAAAATGGAATAGAAATGGAAAATAAAAATATCTTGTTCTTGGAAAAAATCACCTGAAACTTCATATATAACCAAAAGAGAGCCCACATAGCCAAGAAAATCCTAAGCAAAAAGAACAAAGCTGGAGGCATCATGCTACCTGACTTCAAACTATACAAGTCTACAGTAATCAAAACAACATGGTAGTGGTTCCAAAACAGAGATATAGACCAATGGAACAGAACAGAGGCCTCAGAGGAAATGCCACACATCTACAACCATCTAACTTTTGACAAATCTCACAAAAACAAGCAATGGGGAAAGGATACCCTGTTTAATAAATGGTGTTGGGAAAAAGGGCTAGCCATGTGCAGAAAGCAGAAACTGGACCCCTTCCTGACACCTTACACTAAGATTAACTCCAGATGGATTAAATATTTAAACATAAGACCTAACGCCATAAGAACTCTAGAAGAAAACCTAGGCAAAACCATTCAGGACATGGACATAGGCAAGGACTTCATGACTAAAACACCAAAAGCACTGGCAACAAAAGTCAAAATAGACAAATGGGATCTAATTAAACTCCAGAGCTTCTGCACACAAAAGAAACAATCAGTAGAGTGAACAGGCAACCAACAGAATGGGAGAAAATTTTTGCCATCTATCCATCTGACAAAGGGCTAATATCCAGAATCTACAAAGAACTAAAACAGATTTACAAGAAAAAAACAAACAAACCCATTCAAAAGTGGGTGAAGGAAATGAACAGACACTTTTCAAAAGAAGACATATATGAGGCCAACAATCATATGAAAAAATGCTCATCATCACTGGTTATTAGAGAAATGCAAATCAAAACCACACTTAGATGTCATCTCATGTCAGTTAGAAAAATGATCATTAAAAAAATCAGGAGACAATAGATGCTGGAGAGGATGTGAAGAAATAGGAACACTTTTACACTGTTGGTGGGAGTGTAAATTAGTACAACCATTGTGGAAGACAGTGTGGTGATTCCTCAAGGACCTAGAAATAGAAATTCCATTTGACACAGCAATTCCATTACTGGGTATATACCCAAAGGATTATAGATCATTCTGTTATAAAGACACAGGCATACATATGTTTATTGCAGCACTATTTACAATAGCAAAGACCTGGAACCAACCCAAATGCCCACTGATGATGAACTGGACAAGGAAAACGTGGCATATATACACCATGGAATACTATGCAGCCATAAAAAACGATGAATTTGTGTCCTTTGTAGGGACATGGGTGAATCCGGAAACCATCATTCTCAGCAAACGGACAGAAGAACAAAATCAAACACCACATTTTTCTCACTCATAGGCGGGTGTTGAACAATGAGAACACTTGGACACAAGAAAGGGAGCATCATACACTGGAATCTGTTGGGGGGGTACTGGGGTGGGACAGCGGGAGGTGGGGAGGTTGGAGAGGGAAAACATGGAGAGAAATGCTATATATAGGTGAGAGGGGGATGGAGGCAGCAAACCACATTGCCATGTATGTACCTATGCAACAATCCTGCATGATCCGCATATGTACCCCAGAATCCAAAGTACAATAAAAGAAAATTATATCTTGTTCTTTGAAAGTAAAGTATAAAACATAAAATGCAGAGAATTTAAAATACAAAGAAAAATACTAAAATTTAGAAATATGAAAATACAAATATGGAATAGGATACTAAAGACTAGGTTTGAATGGGAAATACCATACACAACTATAGGTTTTTAGAAAATATTATAGAATGAATATCTTCCATGGGGAATAAAATAAAACTTACTAAAACTGAGTAAAAAAAATGATTCAAATTCCTAAGTGAGTCAATGACCATAGAGTAAACATGCAAAAGTTACCAAGAAAGAATCTCCAAAATATTGTAGACTTAGGAAATCTTTGTGTGTGATTTAAAATTTTTATTTAAAAAGTTTAATTGAGATGCTCTGTAAACTGTTTTCCAGAGTTATGAAATATTGCATAATTTATTTTATGAAGTACATTTATATCTGACAAAGAAACTATGAAAGGGAAAATATAAAATGATACCATTTATGAATATAAAATTTTCAAAAAATGAACTATTATCCAGCTGATTTCAGCAGGATTAATGAGAACGAGCATAATGGAATTCAATAAAAGTACTGCCCCCATCTCAGTGATAACTCCTACAAAACTGACAAAAAACAGCCATCTTCTAAAAATGAAAATGCAAACGTCAAAACTTTACTTGCTGGCTAAGCAAAACAGATGCCCTAATTAAAATTAGAAACAAAATTATAAATTTGTATCTTGGGGGTAATGTTTTATGAATGCAAGAAGATAGTAAATAGATATCAGATAAACATTTTTACCATTTTCTTGTAAACATGGTTTTATGTAGATAATGTTAAAAGATTACTTAGCAAAATTATTTCATGTAAGAAAAATGTAATACATAAAAATAATCTAAGAACAACTTTAGTAAAATTATAAATTGATGATGGCATTTGGCTGAGCATTCACTTTGTATGATCCATTGTCTTAAGTATCATGAATATATTATGAAATTAAATTGTCATTCTCATTTTTAGACTAAGGAAGAACATCAATAGATGAATTAAGAAAATGTGGCATATATACACAATAGAATACTGTTCAGTCATTCAAAAGGAATGATATCATGTCTTTGGAGCAGCATAGATGGAACTGGAAATCATGTTAAGTGAAATAAGGCACAAAAAGACAAATATTATGTATTCTCACTTATACGTGGGAGGTAAAAAAGTTGAAATCATGAAGTAGAGAATAGAATGATAGGTACCAAATGATGTGTGAAGTGAAGGAGTATGAAGAGAGTTTGGCTATGTGGGAATTCAAGATGAAATTTGGGTGGGGACATAGCAAACCATATCACAAAGACAGAGGAGTAAGTTATAATATTTGATAGCAGAGTAGGGTGACTATATTTAAGCACAATATATTGTATATTTCAATACAGTTGGAAGAGAGACTTAAAATGTTTCTAACACATAGAAATAATAAATACTCCAGGTTATGGAAACTCCAAATATCCTGACTTTATCATTACGGATACTATGCATGTAACAAAATGTTACATGTGCTCCATAAATATGTATGAACACCATATATCAATAAATAAATTTGAGAGTTTGCTTTTACAATGCAAAAAAATAGTTTGCCATGTATGGTTTTCATGAGGAGGTGCAAATGACTTCATTTCTCTTTCTTTATGTTAATAAAAACAGTAAATTACACCGGCCTAATTATCACATAATTACTTGCTAATTTAAATAACATGGCAACACACAGACAGCAGCTTATCAGGGTCTAGCACAATGTGTATGGCTCAATAAATATCTGTTGAATGATTGTGTAAATGAAGACATAAATAATTGATGTTCTGAGAGTTAAAATATGTCAAATATATTGTGGCATATAACAATGCCCAGTGCATAGTGATTGCTGAAATTACGTCTTTTTTTTTCTTCTTTTTCCTCTATAATTTCACAATGACTAGGAGATCTCAAATTAACTCTAGGATTTCATGTGCATGATAGTTAGTAAACGTGAGGGTAGTGAATATCACTGAGTAAAAAAGGTACTTTTCTGAATGTCTCTTAGAGCTTGCTTTACTCTTACGTTCAGTACATTTATTTGTAAAGAAACAGTGATTTTTCAAGCTTTTGCTCGATAAAGAACCTTGTTTTGAGTACCATAATAGCTTACAGTATAGGGAGAGGCAAGTTCCTCTCCAAAGAATGCTATCTTACTGGAGACAAAACAAGATTAGTCCTTGAAAATACTACCAAAAGAAAAACATAAACAATATGACTTTTTAGTAACAAAATCCATGCCAGAAGAAAGAATATGTCTGGAGTCAGGTGCTTTTAGTTGGAGGAGATTATTGGAGATGGAATTGCTTTACATCCACCAAATGTGATATTTATTTGTTTAGCAACTGGCATACTACAAGGCGTTCTACATATGATATTTTACATATGATACATCAGAATATACATGATATCTTTAGGGTGATATGTCATAATCATCCAAAGTCTATTGTTTAAATTAGCCTTCACTTGAGTGTTGAACATTCTATGGATTTGTACAAATGTATAATGATATTTATTTACTATTATAATTTCTCACAGAATATTTTCACTGCCCTAAAAATTCCCTTTTCTCCAACTATTCATCCTTACCGCCCACCTTTAACTTGTATTTCATTGTTATTTCAATTTGCATTTTCCTGATGACATACAATGTGGAGCATGTTTTCCTGTGGTTATTTGCCTTTTGTTAACCTTATTTGGTGGGATAGGCCCAGTATTTAATCAAGTTGCTTGTTTTCTTATTGTTGAATTTGAAGAGTTCCTTGTATATTTTGGATAACACTCCTTTATCAGATGTGTCTTTTACACGTCTTTTCTCCAAGTTTGTGACTTGTCTCTTCATTCTCTTGACAGTGATGTTTATGGAGCAGAACTTTTTAATTATAATAAAGTCCAACTTACTGATTATTTGTTTCATAAATTGTGTTTTTCATGTCATACCTAAAAAGTCATTACCACAATCAATGCCATCTAGATTCTCCACTGCTATCTTTCAAGAGTTTTAGAGTTTTGCATTTTACATTTTGGCCTACGATTTATTTTAAGATATTTTTTGTGGTTCAGGCACAATGGTTCATGCCTGTAATCCCAGCACTTTGGGAGGCCTAGGCGAGCAGATCACCTGATGTCAGGAGGTCGAGACCAGCCTGGCCAACATGATGAAACTCTGACTCTACTAAAAATACAAAAATTAGCTGGGCATGGTGCTGGGTTCCTGTAATCCCAGTTACTTGGGAGGCTGAGGCGGAGGAATCACTTGAGCCTGGGAGGTGGAGGATACAATGAGGCAAAATGGCGCCCATGCACTCCAGCCTGGGTGACAGAGCCAGACTCTGTATCAAAAAAAAAAAAGATAGGTTTTTTGTGAAAGATGTAAGGTATTTGCTTGGATCCTTTTTTCCACCTGTGTATGTCCAGTGGTGCCAGCACCACTTCTTGGAAAGGCAATCTTAGCTTCATTGTATTTCCTTTGATCCGTTGTAAAAGACAAATTGACTCTTCAGTTGATCCTTGAAGAATGCAGAGGCTAGGGTTGCTATATTAGTCCATTCTCACACTGCTCTGAAAACATATCCAAGACTAAGTAATTAATAAAGGAAAGAAGTTTAATTGGCTCACAATTCCATATGGCTGAGAGGCCTCAGGAAACTTATAATCGTGGTGAAAGGGGAAACAAACATATCTTTCTTTACAGGGCAGCAGGAGAGAGAAATGCTGAGCAAAGGGGGAAAAAGCCATTATAAAACCATTAGATCTCATGAGAACTTACTATCACGAGAATACATGAAGGTAATCGCCTCTATGATTTAATTACTTTCCACTGGATCCCTCCCACAACATGTGGGGATTATAGGAACTAAACTCAAGATGAGATTTAGGTGAGGACATGGCCAAACCATATTATTCCCTCCCTGGTCGCACCTAAATCTCTTGTCCTCCCATTTCAAACACAATCATGCCCTTTCAACAGTCTCCTAGCTGGGCATGGTAACTCAAGCCTGTAATCCCAGGACTTTGGGAGGCCAAGGTGGGTGGATCATGAGGTCAGGCTTTTGAGACCAGCCTGGCCAAGATAGTGAAACCCTGTCTTTACCCAAAATACGAAAACTTAGGCAGGTATGGTGGTGGGTACCTGTAATCCCAGCTACTCAGGAGGCTGAGGCAGGAGAATCCCTTGAACCTGGGAGGTGGAGGTGGCAGTGAGCCGAGATCGCATCACTCTGCCCTAGCCCAGGTGACCATGAGAGACTCCATCTAAAAAAAAGCTGAAAAACAAAATAAAAAGAAAAAAACCAATCTCCCAAACTCATAACTCATTCCAACATCAACACAAAATTCCACATCCCAAGTTGCAACACAGACAAGCAACTCCCTTCTGCCTACAAGCCTGTAAAATCAAAAGCAAATTAGTTAATTCTTAGATACAGTGGGGTTACAGGCATTTGGTAAATACACTTCCAAATAGAAGAAATTGGCCAAAGCAAAGGGGCTGCAGGTGTCATGCAAGTCTGAAATCCAAGAGGGCAGTCTCGTTAAGCCTTAATATTCCAAAATGATCTCTTATCCAGGGCACACTGACGCAAGAAGTGGCCTCCCATGGCCTTGGGCACCTCTGCCCTTATGGTTTTGCAGGGTACAGGCTCCATTCTGGCTGCTTTCTTGAGCAGACATTGAGTGTCTGTGGCTTTTCCAGGTGCATGGTGTAAACTGCCAGTGGATCTACCATCATGGGGTCTAGAAGAGAGTGACCCTCTTCTTACAGCTCTGCTAGGTAGTGCCCCAGTAGGGACACTGTGTGGGGGGACCAACCCCACATTTCCCTTCCACACTGCCCTAGGAGAGATTTTTCATGAGGGCCCTGCCCCTGCAGCAAATTTCTTCTTGGTCGTGCAGGCATTTCCACACATCCTCTGACATCCCAAACCTCAATCCTTGACTTCTGTGCCCCTACAAGCCCAATACCATGTATACACTGCCAGGGCTTGGGGCTTGTACCCTCTGCAGTAATGGCCTGAGCTGTAAACTGGCCCCTTTTATCCATGGTTGAAGCTGAAGCACCTGGGATGCAGGGTACCGTGTCACAAGGCTGCACAGAGTAGGGGGTCCCTGGGCACAGCCCGTGAAATAATTTTTCACTCCTAGGCCTCTGGGCCTGTGATGGAAGGGACTGCCACAAAAGTCTCTGACATGCCCTGGAGACATTTTCCCCATTGTCTTGGTGATTAACATTCAGCTTCTCATTACTTCTGTAAATTTTGTAGCCGGCTTGAATTTCTCTCCAAAAATGGGGTTTTCTTTTCCAACACATCATTTGATTGCAAATTTTCCAACTTTTATGCTCTACTTTCCTTAAAGGCTTTCCCTCTACAGATTTCTTCTGCCAGATACCCTAAATCATCTCTCTCAAGTTCAAAGTTCCACACATCTCTAGGGTAGGTACAAAATGACACCAATATCTTTGCATAACAAGAGTGACCTTTACTCCAGTTCCAGACAAGTTCCTTATCTCCATCTGAGACCACCTTAGCCAGGACTTCAGTGTCCATATTACTATGAGCATTTTCGTCAAAACGATTAAACAAGACTTTAGGAAATACCAAAGTTTCCCACATCTCCCCGTCTTCTGTGCCCTCCAAGTCTCCAGAAAGTTCCAAATTTTCTCACATTTTCTTTTCTTCTGAGCCTTCCAAATGGTTCCAACCTCCACTTGTTACCCAGTTCCAAAGTCTCTTCCACATTTTCGGATATCTTTATAGCAGTGCCCCAGTCCCGGTTCCAATTTACAGTATCAGTTTATTCTCATTCTGCTATATGCACATACCCAAGACTGAGTAATTTTTTTTAAAGGACGTTTAATTGACTAACAGTTATGCACAGCTGGGAAGGTCTCAGGAAACCTACAATCATGGTGGAAGGGGAAGCAAACGCATTCTTCTTCACCGGCAGACAGGAAAGGGAAGTGCCAAGCAAAGAAAGAAAAGCCCCTTATAAAACCATCAGATCTCATAAGAACTCATTATCAGGAGAATAACATGAGGGTAACCACTTTATGTTTCAATTACCTCTCACTGGGACTTTGCATGACAGTCGCTAACCTCCATGCAATGAAAAATCCACTTAACTTTTGAAACCTCAAAACTTAAGTACTAATGGCTTACTGTTGACCAGAAGCCTGACTGACAACATAAACAGTTGATTAACATATACTTTGTATGTTATATGTATTACATACATATTACAATATTATAATAAAGTAAGCTAGAGAAAGGTAAGTTTTAAGAAAATCATAAGAAAAGGCAAATATTTTTTTCATTAAGTGGGAGTGGATCATCATAAAGGTTTTCAACCTCATTATCTTCAAATGAGTAGGCTGAGAAGGAGGAGGAAGAGAAGGGTTTGGTTTTGCTCACAGGGGTAGTAGAGGCAGAAGAAAGTTCATATATAAGCAGATCCACACAGTTCAAACCTATAGTGTTCAATGGTCAACTGTATTTACACTGGCATATTTCTGAGTTCTGTATTGTTCCATTGATCTATTAATCTTCTATTTTATCAATGCCAGACTGTCTTGATTAGTGTTTTTATTAATTAATTAATTTATTTATTTTTTATTATTTTTTTTGAGACAGAGTCTCGCTCTGTCACCAGGCACCAAGCTGGAATGTAGTGGCGCAATCTCAGCTCACAGCAACCTCCGCCTCCTGAGTTCAAGCAATTCTCCTGCCTCAGCCTCCTGAGTAGCTGGGACTACATATGCGTGCCACCACGCCCAGCTAATTTTTATATTTTTGTAGAGACGGGGTTTCACTATGTTGCCCATGATGGTCTCGATCTCTAGACCTCGTGCTGGGATTACAGGTGTGAGCCACCACGCCTGGCCCTACGGTTTGTATTTTTATCTTTGTGTTTGTATGATGACTGACAGCATCAACTGAGAATAAGTGTTCTCAGGAGAGAAAAAGAGAGAGGTGAGAGAGAAAGAGATTGTTTCTGAAACCATCCAATAAAAGTCTTCTGTCTTCCACTATTGACTCACTTCTGAATAAATTTATATGGCAAAGCACATAAAGGAGGCCGATAGTCTTAGTTTAAGAAACTAGAACTAATCACTGGAAAAGTGGATGAGGAAGACTTTCAGTTTTAACTGACACATCAAGAATCTAAAGAAATCTAGATCTCTACACCCATATTAACAGTTGTAGAAAGGATATATTTAATCATATGCCTTGGAAAGGAAATGATAGATTTACTAAGCTAATTAAAAACAGAATAACATTGAACTTTCTAAGACTGAAATTTTGAAAAAAAAAATTGGAAAAGTAGAGGTACTAAACACATTATTTAATTCACTCCCTTCTGATACAGTAATATATCCTCTGGGTTACATGTAAGTATCAATAAGGTGTTTGACATGGTTTGGCTCTGTGCCCCCACTCAAATCTCATCTTCAATTGTAATTCCCATGTGTCAAGGGAGGCACCAGGTAGGAGGTGATTGCATCAAGCGGTAGATTTCCCCCATGCTGTTCTCATGATAGTTCTCATGAGATCTGGTTGTTTGATAAGTATCTGGCACTTCCTCCTTCCCCCATCTCACTCTCTCTTTCCTGCCACCATGCAAAATGTACCTTGCTTCCCCCTCACCTTCAACTATAACTGCAAGTTTCCTGAGGCCTCCCCTGTCATAGGGAACCGTGAGTCAATACCACTTTTCTTTACAAATTTCCCAGTCTCAGGTAGTATCTTTATGGCAGTGGGAGAACAGAGTGATACGGTGTTTCAGTCCGAGTACAGATGAGCTGGATGTCATAATAATATAGATTCTGACATACTGTCTGTGCTTGAGTTCTGACAATGCCAATTCCTAGTTGCATTATTTTGGACAGATAATGATTTATGTCCCACTCTGTCTCCTCATCTGTAAAATGCTAACAACAGTAACAGCTTTGCACTGTTTTTGTAAACATGATCGAATAATGCATATAATGTATATAATGCTAAGTAAAATGTCTGACATTTGTAAACTCAATTTATGCTAGCTGATTATTTGGTTTAGATCAGTCAAGCATTAGACTTCCTAAGATTTATACATTTGTTCTGCAAAGCTATCTATCTGCTTGTTATTTCTATCTAATATTCTGCCTAAATTACTTCCACTCAGTGTCATTGTTTCTATCTATGAAGAATTAAAAGAAGAGAGATAGGAACAAGGATAAACAACAAGTTGTTTTGGCATTCTGATAAACGGGCTTTCATCTTTGATTTGCTTTCCTGTTCCAGGAATTTGTTTATTTGCATAAAGACAAAAACAAAAGCTACTAAGGGCTTCATGCCATGCAATCAGAGGAAAACTTGGCATGGCTTCGAAACTTTGTGATCAAAGCACGTGGGAATACATGTTAGGGGTACTCAAGAATCTTTGGCTTGGTGATGGGTTACATGTGATATTAAAGGGCTTTAATTTACAGGCACAAAATAGCATGGACTAAAGAAAAATATAACACAACATATTCAAAGGTACCTGATTCCTATTATTTACCATTACATGAGGTTATTACCACCACAGAGCTTTATTAATAATCAGCTTCATGTAAATCGTAGAGTTGGACAACGAAGAATCCTCAGGGCAAGGGAGAACATTTCGAATCACACATCTGTGAGTCTTCTCTGTTTCTGCCACCTCCTTAGTGACCACCATCTTGGGAAAGCTGGTTAACATTTATAAGAATTCATTTCCTCATCTGATATATTGATATAATAACATAGATCTCAGGGGTTTTGAAAGCATTAAATATATATAAAGCCCAGCATGGTGGCTCTCACCTACAGCTCTAGCTACTAGGGAGTATGTGATTATTGAACACCCACTGTGTGACATAAAAGTATGTGTATCATATAGTAAGCGCTCAATAATTGTACACTTTATTTTTCACATGTTCATATCTTCATATATATCACTTGTTATAAAACACACTTAAGTCCATTACAAAGTTTATATCTACCTTAAACGATGCATGTTTGTATACAATAATTTTTTAAAAGAAAGAAATATAAACAAGAGAAGGACTGGAACATCAAATTGATACATGAATTATGCTAATATAAAAATACAAAACCTAAATTTTCTTCATATATTCTGAGGGTAAGGTAGTTTCAGGTTTTTCTCTAAGGTTTTGTAGGAAGAGAAAATTTGGCCACACTAATGCCATTTTAAAATACAAAAAACGATGAATTCGTGTCCTTTGTAGGGACATGGATGAACCTGGAAACCATTATTCTCAGCAAACTGACACAAGACCAGAAAATCAAACACCGCATGTTCTCACTCACAGGCGGGTGTTGAACAATGAGGACACATGGACACAGAGAGGGGAGAATCACACGCTGAGGTCTGCGGGGGGCAGGGGAGGGGGGAGCTAGGGGAGGGGCGGCAGGGGTGGGTAGTTGGGGAGGGATAACATGGGGAGTAATGCCAGATATAGCTGATGGGGAGGAAGGCAGTAAACCAGATTGCCATATATGTACCTATGCAACAATCTTGCATGTTCTTCACGTGTACCCCAAACCTAAAACGCAATAGAATATATATTTTAAAAAATATATATGCCTCCATCTATAAGAGGCAGGGGCACTTAAGGGGAAAAGGTAAATCCCTTGTGTAAGATTTGACTAAAAGCCCAGAAATTTACTCAAGCCCTGGAGCACACCCGAAGACACTGCTTCCGGAACGATTGTTCAAGTTCCCGTGCGCGTTTGGGAACGCTGCTCCCCGAACACTGCTTCCGGAACACTGCTTCCGGAACACTGCTACCAGAGAGATTGTTTGGATGTTGCTTGCTCGGAAGGGCCCTCCTGAGCAAACAACAGAGGGTGCCCAGTGTAACAACTGGACACATAAAAGAAGCTTACACGAAGGAGGAGCTGAAGGCTGCTGTGGTCCTGTGCTGGGGGCTGCCCCAACTGCGACGGCAGGATCCTGGGCGTCAGTCCTCCGACTCCAGTGATGAGGCTTCCTGCGGTCTGGTGAGCTTTGGTTACATGTTGTTTTCTGTCGTTAGTTCTTTTATACCTACTTAAGGCTGCTTTTGCTGTGATATTGAGATAGGGGCTAAAACAGAAACCTAAGTACCGCCATCTTGTAGAGAGAACACCTGGGCCCTGGGCGGAGGTGTAGCTCTCAGAACTGTTACTGTACTGCGATTCTCAGAAGTGTTATTTTCTAAGGGTAAAAAATTTCTGCTGCTACCCCCCTCCCCTTGCAACAAACCGCTGACTTTAGCTTCTGTACAGACAGCTTGCCTCGCACACCCCTGTACCCCCCTGAACAAGAATGTGGTTTTGCACCTTAAATGCCTTGCTCCCCTTGAGCTCTGGGCCACGGGTTGGAGAGACATGAGTCCTCCGTGGCCACTGGCAATAAAGACCCTGCAATTTGGCATACTTTGCCTTGGTATTAACTTTCTGTGCTTGCTCCGGTGCAACAATATTTGATTACTTCTAATTCTTTTTTTTTTTTTTTTTTTTTTGAGATGGAATCTCACTCGGTCTCCCAGCCTGGGGCGCAGTGGCACAATCTCGGCTCACTGCAGCCTCCGCCTCCCGGGTTCCACCGATTCTGCTGTTTCAGCCTCCCAAGTGCTGGGACTATAGGCATGCGACACCACGCCCCACTAATTTTTGTACTTTTAGTAGAGATGAAGCTTCGCCATATTGGCCAGGCTGGTCGAACTCCTGATCTCAGATGATCTGCCTGCCTCCACGTCCCTGGGATTACAGGTATGAGTCACTGCGCCTGGCCTTGCTTACAACTTCGGCTGCAGGCTACTGGTCGTCCACCCTCCAGCTCCAGTGTTGGCGCTTCCTGTGGTCTTATGAGCTTTTGGTTACATTTTGCTGAGGTTTGGTTACGTTTTGTCTTCTCTTGTTATAAGGCCGATTTTGGATTGATATTTGCTTAAAGTAATAAAGTTTTAGTTTACCCCTCCCTCCCACTTTAGTGCACAGCTGGCTGTCCTTCTGACATCATCTCACCATCTTTTTTTTCCTTTTTTTTTTTTGAAACTAAGTCTCATTCTGCCACCCATGCTGGAGTGCAGGCGTGATCTCGGCTCACTATGACCTCGGCTCACTGTAACCTCCACCTCCCTGGTTCTAGCAATTCTGCTGCCTCAGCCTCCCGAGTAGCTGGGATTATAGGTGTCTGCCACCACTGGCTAATTCTTTTTGAATTTTTAGTAGAGACGGGGTTTCACCACGTTGGCTACGCTAGTCTCCAACTCCTGACCTCAGGCAATATGCCCGCCTAGACCTCCCAATGTGTTGGGATTACAGGCATGAGCCACTTCGCCTGGCCCCAACACCATCTTGAAACAGGTTTATTCAAAGATAAAAAAGGCAGTATGAACTATGCAATAATTCAGAGTCCGTTCCATAATGTAAAACAACTAGTAAATAAAAGCAAAACTCTTCATTCATTACTTATGAAGTTGCTGGGGAGATGATGGGGGACAACTGGCTGCACCCCTGAAACATTGCTCTGGAATCCCAGTCCCCACAGCTCCGTTTCTGAGCCCTGATGTCGACTACTGTTTGGTCTATGGGCAGTACTCTCCTCAGTTTGGTTTCCCTCTCCCCTACCCACACGTTGGTAACTAGACCTGCATTAATTGGCTTCAGCTGGGTTATGCTGAGATGAAAACTACTCCCACATTTTAATGTCTTGCAATAGTTTTTCACTTAACATTGTGTGGAAATCACCGGAGGTTGGGGGCAGCTCTGCTCCACCCATCTTCCTTCTCATCTTGAAGAGGGGTGAGTCCAGATTGAAGACGCAGCCCCTATGTAGAATATGCCGCTTCTGAGGCAGAGAGGAAGAACCCGAGAGCTGCCAGAAACAAGCGATGTTCTTACAGCTTTCATTCAGCTGACATCTCCTGTGCCATGTTGTTAGTGTGTCAGGGTGTAGTGCACCCTGCCAAAGGGGCAGAGACATGTGCTTCTCCCAAAAGAAGGCCTCTTGAGGGACAGAATCTGGGGTGTGGTTGGAGGATATGTATAGGTAAGAGTGTGGTGGATGTGTAACTCTCTTACAGGAAAGAGGACTGTGGCTTAATGAGAATAGTAATCTGCAACCTTTTAAAACTTTGCTCAACTTTCTTAGTCAGAGTCACTTGTTGTCTCCTAGCATTCTGACCTTTACATTGTTTAGGGGAGAAAGAAAACAGAAACTCCAGTTGAGGGGGGATGATATTCAGTGACAGGATCTTGGCAATAAATAAAGATGTTGACAAAATGAAGATTCACATAATTTTTAAAATGTAAACAAAATATTTTAGATATGTGTATTATTGTTTCCTGTATTTCCTTTTAAACTATTATGAATTTTGAAATTATCAGTACCTACCTGCTGCACACTTTACAGAAAAGGAGTCTTTCTAAGGCTGTGTATACATTTGCCGCAGAACCAAATGGGTCTTCTTTACTATTAATTTTATATATTCCTCTAGGTCATTATTTTTATAAAAGATTCGAGAGTATTTATTTGTGTTGGTAAACCATAATACATAATTCTCATTTATTTATTTATTGTAGAGACAGGGTTTCCTTACTTAGCCCAGGCTGGTCTCAGACACCTGGGCTCAGGCAATCCTCCTGCCTAGTCCTCCCAAAGTGCTGATATTAAACATGAGCCATGGCACCTGGCCCATAATCTGTCAACCATTGCACAGATCTACTCTACCAGCCCTTTTGTTTATTTCTAATTTTTTACTGTTGTAATTTCACTATGCATTTGTCAAATTATTTTTCTTAAATTTTTTTTTAAATTTACATCAAGATTTCAAATCTTATCTCTTTTAAATCTCGCTAGTTAGCATTAATGGCTGTGCAGAAAAATACCAATTTTTATTTTTTAAGTGTCTCTTTACATCTTTCATTACGTTTCTTAAAATTTTTAATTTTTTAATTTTTAAAAAATTAAAACAACTTTTGTTGTTATATAGTAGGTTTATATATTTATAGGTTACATGATATATTTTGATACAGGCATGCAATGTGAAATTTGATCTGTGCTAATCTTAAGGTTAATGACAATATTTCTGGCAACTGGTGAGCTGAGTGTTTTATAGATATACTTGATATATGATTTTATATATATAAATACATAGATACATGTAAATATATATACAAGTTTTTGTATATACACATATGTTTTAAACAGTTTCAAATAAATATGCTTTCTTTATAATATTTCTAATATTGATAATGTATTTTATACAGAACTTGAAAACATAAAGTTATTTGATATGATTTTAAAGATCAAATTTGTATAAATAATCTTTTCTAGTTTTAGTACATTTTTAAATGTCAAAAAATAAAAATATAATTAATTCACAATTAATTTTTAAATATAGTATGATTTAGGCACCTAATTTTATTTTTAATAAAAGTTTAGTCACATTTCCATATCCATTTATAGAATTTTATTAATTTGACTACCTTTATTACATAATTTATTTTTTACACGTTAGTGTTTTCTTACATATGCCATTAAATGCGTATTTCTCTGCTACTACAATATAATTTAAATTTTTGTCACTTTGTGTTATGTTTCTATAACAGGTCAATTTCTCTTCTTTTTTTTTTTAAGTTAAAATTTTCTTTCCATGTACATAAGTCCATATTAAATTAAACAAATTAATTTAAAAGCAATGTAAAACAAAATATTTTTTCAATTTTGTTAATAAGTGAATTATTTTGAAAAAAATGCAAGTTTCATGATATTGTCTTCCTGTGTAAGAACATTATCTCTCCATTTACTTTTCTAATATATATGCTGATTAAAGTAGTGTATTTCTCATATTATGCACATTTTGTGAAATTATTTCTTGGTTTTAAATTTTTGCCCTTTATCATTATACATCAGATATTTTCAACATAATGTTCTCAAATTATCAATTTAAAACAAAATATATTCTTGAAATTTTTCTCAATTCTGCCATTGTTTTACAGATATTACTCTTAGTCAAAAAATTTTATCCACTGCAGAAAATTATGACTTGAACTCCTTCATTCTTATCAATTATGCCATTTTTGTGTTTGCAATAGCAATGCTAACTCAAATTACAGTGGTGATTGTAATCTTTCTATTCTTTTATTGTATTTAATTAATACCCTAGTGATTTACCATTAAATATTCTGATCCTTAATTTAACATATTTTTATTCTTTAATAATATGAAGGAACTATCTTTATATCTTTATTGTAACATAAATTTATTTTATTTATAAGTATTTAATTTTACTAAAGCATTTGAATTTATCAAAACAATTATATATTCATTTTATTTTCCTTCTATAAAGAACATGATTCATGCTTTTGAATATTAATTTGCAAGTTCAGTTCACAATAGTGTTCTTCCATTATATCATTTATTGTCATTTCCTTTCCACTTGGTTCTTATCTCTCTTTGAACTGGCATTTCTCTTTATCTGGAAATAAAGATCTCTTTTCCTATGCTGGACAAGTCTCTGAAAACCAAGATAAGCTAGACAGATTTGAATGCAAAGATCCCATTGCTAGCAAGTAGCATTCCCATTTGACATTTGGCCTGAAGTATGTATGGTAAGACAAGGGGTAGGGTAAATATGTAGTGAGAAAAAATAATCATATTTTCACACCTACATCATTACTAGTGCCCATATTGCAGATATTTTATAGTGAACAAATGTTTGTTCTTCCATAGATTGTTAATTGCTAGAAGAATTGGAAACCAAATTATTAATACACTCATTGTTTCTTTTTATTCATTTATTTACTGCTGAGAGAGGGTCTGGCTCTGTTGTCTAGGCTTGAGTACATTGGTGCAATCACAGCTCACTGCAGCCTTAACCTCTTATGCTCATATTTATTTACTATTTATCTTCCTCATTATGTAATCTACAAATAGAATCCTTGAACACCTGTGTATATATACATAGGTCCTTAAATGTACATATGTATGTACCACCATGCCTGCCTTATTTATTTATTTATTTTTAATTTTTTTTTTTTGAGACAGTCTCGCCCTGTTGCCCAGGCTGAAGTACAGTGGTGCAATCTTGGCTCACGGCAACCTCCGCCTCCCAGGTTCAAGTGACTCTCTTGCCTCAGCCCTCTGAGTAGCTGGGACTACAGGGAACATATCTGACATTGAAGTCATTTTTGCCTTATTTTAGCCTATTCTAAAGGTTACGTATACATTCATTGATAAATGAACGGGACCAACAAATATTAATTTGGGATGTAGCTTTCAGAGCCTTGTTTAATCTGATGATAACATGGCTTTACTCTTGGAAAACATAGAGTTTAAACAACAGTTTTATAGAAATGATCTCATTTTATCTTTACAAGAACACAGCAAGTTGTACTTCATTTTATAGGGGAAAATCTAAGTAAGGCTTAGAGAAACTAAATCACTTGCCCACAGTTAGCCTGCAAGAGAGTGAAACAACTAGGGGTTTTCCCCTCAGGCTTTTTGTCTCTCATTACTAAATAATTCAATTTCCAAACTGGACATTTGGACACCAGACGTTGTCTTGAAGGGGTCATCTCTTTCTTATTTCAAACTAGATATAGTTTTGAAATCAACTCATCCTTCCCCTCTCAAACTGATTTCTTCTCTTATATTATCAGTATTCCCCTAGGAATCTGAGAGCCTTTTGTCAGCCCTTAACGCTTCCCCTCACGTATACACATACATACATGCTTGTCAAGACCTAGTGACTTTACTTCTAAATGGTTTTTGAACTTTTCTCTTTATACAATTCCCCTACTTTTGTTTCCTTAGTTCTGAACCTTGAAACTCTTCACAGGAATCACTACACTGTTTTTTCAACTGGTCCTCTTCTATCCAAAGATATCTTGCTGCTAACAGAGCATGGTCAAATATATACAAGACTCATTATGTTAAAATAGATACAAGATTCAATATAAACAGACATTTTTCTACCCCAGAAATGCATCATTTGACACTTCCTGACTCATAGTCTATGCTTAAGAAATCCCGAATTACCAATTACCTACATTTTCTGCAGTTCATCTTTCTCTTATCTCTATCTTTAATGTATACTTCTCTTTCGGTTGGAGATTTATCTTCTCCATATGCCTCATTCTTTTTTGTTCATTCATTGCCTTCATCATGCAACTTTCACTAACATCTTCGATTATTGTGCAAAGGATCCCTTCCTGGTGTTGCTACAACATCACAATACAATGTTCATACATTTGTTACTGTACATTATTACTTTTTAAGATTTACGTTATTTTCAATGTGTTGGTATCATGTATTTATCTCTTTATTTGATAATTAAATATTTATGTCAGATATCTTGTCTGTTTATATGCCTTTCTCCTAATTAAACCATAATATTTTTAAGGGAAGCATTTTCACTGACTCATTATTTTTTCTATCATATTAAAGGTGGTTCCTTGCAGAGATAATGTACAATCACATATTTATTTACTATTTATCTACCTCATTATGTAATCTACAAATAGAAACTGTGTGTATATATACATATATCCTTAAATGTACATATATATGGACATACATGTGGACAAATACATACATGAGATATATATGCACAACTATGCTTATGTATACAACATATATTTATGTGTTCTCTTTTTCTTTCCCTCTCCAACTGAAAGGATGATTGTTCTTTGAATTTAAAGTTTGGAATATAAATACATGAAGAAATATTTTACGCAAAGTTCAACATTTGATTCTAAAATCCAAACTCTACTCTAAGGAGTATGTTAGTGTGGGCCAGTAAAACTGTATGAGTTGAGCGTGAGTTGGATGGGAGGATACAGAGGGGTTTGCACTAGTGTATCAGCTCTTTCCCTGATTAGGACAATGTCTTGGGTTGTATATTAAGGTCAAGTTGTTGACAAAGGTGACACTATCATCCCTACAGTGTTATATAAAATATAAAACAGTGTAAGTGAATCTAAGAATATAGAAAGGTCAAATCCTTAGAAAAACTCCTGTAATTCACAAAGTCTGTAAATTGTAAGAAGTGAATACCAAAAAAATGTAATCTGTTTCATACATTGCACATAATCATTACACATTACACAAACATATTCATTAAAGGGATTTTAAAGTATAGATTAAACAAGTAATGACGATTCAAACATATAATATTAAGCATAAATATTTTGTGGATTGCTAAATAAGGGGGTAAAGTATTTAATATCTTGGATAATTTGTTGGGCTTTTGGATTGTTGCAGACACATTTTTTCTCCATTTAAAGTAAGACATATAGGCTTCCACTATCAGAAATGTTGCTAACTAACACCTTGTGGGGAAATAATCTGATGGGGATAACCAGGGAAATACACAAACATAATAATAAATATATATAAACACATATTAATACATATGCATTTATATGTACATGTATATGTGTATGTGTGTGTAAATATCAACCATATATACAGCCCATGAGACAAAGCCATATCACAGTCCTAGTGCTTTACTACTATTTTCCTGGTTATGAGATATGACTGATTGCAGCCAAAGTCTCAATACTATTAAGTGGACCTACATTAGTATATTTTTTCTATTCTAATGCTATATTATAACATTTTAATATATTTTAATTTTATATTTTTATATGTATGTTTCAATTAAATTTTTTTTTCTGACTCTTGTGTTAATGGCTTCCATTTTCTGATTAAATTACCTCTAATTTTATGTAAAGCATCTAATATACTGTCTTTGTGAAGTATAAGTCTGTGAAGTGGGGTTCTATGTTTAAAAGAATGAAAGACTTGATGTCCTCTTATTGTTTTGTTTCTTTTTCTTTTTTTTTTTTTTTTTAACGAGTGGTTGGGACATGCAAGGTCAGTTTCTGCAAGGCCAGCATTCTGCATATCAAATGTCACTTCCCCCACGTTATGATTCTAACTGAGTCTAAATGCCAAACACCTCATCTACTAATTAATGGCATCTGCAGATTCCAAGCCTAGAATTTCCTTTGATTTGTTTCATGTTCAGACTTAAACTGTTCTTTAGGGATATAAGTATCCTTATTTCATCAGTCCTAATAAAGCTCAATTTATTCAAATCCCTTGCAAGAACTTGAGCATCTCACATTTAAAACATAGTGATTATTTCTAATCCTTGTTAAGGAAATCACTCTGACTATCACGCCGTTGACATCTAGAGGAGCATATTCAGGGTTAGGGAATTCTTTTTCCCTAGCTGGAAAGTTTCACAGTATAATGAACATAGCTCTAGATCAGCAGTTCTCATACTCACCATGTAAGTGTAAGCAGCACCATCATCTGGAAGGCTTATTTAGACGTAGATTGCTGAACCCCAGCTCAAAGTATCAGATTCAATTGGCCTGGAGTAGAGCCCAAAATATGCATTTCTAACAACTTCCCAAGTTAACCTCATACTGCTGGCACCAAAACTGCACTTTGAGAATTATTGCTCTAGATCAAAATTCAAAACTCTTGCTTCTTACACTTGACCCTGGATTAAACATATAACTTTAAGTTTGTACCTTAGTTTCCCTGAGCTTCAAATTCCTCGTTAGCTCTGTAACATAGGTCAGTGCTCATAAGTGCCACACACCTGCTAGGCAGCTGAGCTATGAAAGAGTGAACATACTAACGAACAATGGTCAGACCATACATAACAGTAGAACTCTGTCCCCAGACCTCTGCAGCAACCAGCTCAGAGACCACAGCCTCTAAAGCTATTGGCCCAGAATGTCAGGACTTGGACAACAACTTATAGCTTTTCTATTCTGCCCGTTTCTACTCCAGGACTAACTAGAGAAAACCAACTATGCTTCCCAAACCAACCACAATTCTAGTTAACACAACTCCAGTTTTCCCATGTCAAAACATCCAATTAGGACACACCTGAAGCCTTCCCTTCATTTTCACTATGACAGCTTTCCATTTCCATGCTTGCCTTTGAATATCTGCCAAACACGAGTGACTGCGGCTGACTCCTTTGCTATAGAAAGCGTTGAATATTGATGAATATTATGGAAAGCTATTTAGCCTCTGTTTTTACACATTTGGGTGGTCTTAAGTTGTTTTCACAGCTAGTATTGAACCAAAACTTATAAGTTCAGTAGGATTTCTACTTCATCATACCCACCACCAGTAAAAATAATAATGCCAGAGTTGCATTTTTTCCTGTACATTTGTTTCACAGTTTTATAGGAGAGCCACCTTGTGTTTCACCCTGTGAAACATTGTTTATTTCCTGGAGAAGATATAGATAAGTTGTTGTAAGCAGATCACATTTTAGGGTAAAAAAATGTACTTTACAACAATAGAGGTAAATACAGAGTATAATAATCATGCACACAAAGAGCACATAACCCAGATGTGGAGGAAGGAGTGAATCATTCAGAGTGGATTCAGTATAAAATAATCATTAAAAGGATTCATTTCTACAGGTGTAGGATTGTAAGGAGAGTAATGATAAACTGTCCCACAAAGAAAACTCCAGCTTCAAATTACTTCACCAGTATTTTCTGCCAAACCTTTAAAGACGAGATTGTACTACTTGTATAAAAATTCTTCTAAGAAATTGAAGAAGTGGTAATATTTTTCAACTCATTCTATGATGCCAGCATTTCTCTGATACCAAAACCAGACAAAAGTGTTAGAACACTGTAGTCATAAAAGAAAAACATCTCTTATGAACATACATGCAAAAGTTCTTATTACTATCTCAGCAAATTCAATCCAACAGTACATAAAATAACATCAAGGTCAACTGGAGTTTATATCAGGAATACAAGGGTAATTCAGCATTCACAAATCAGTGTAATTCCTTCTGTGAACATACTTGTATTAGTCTGTTTTCACTTTGCTATAAAGAAATACCTCAGACTGGATAATTTATAAAGAAAAGGGGTTTAATTGGCTTACAGTTCCACAGGCTGTAGCAGGAATCATGATGGCTCCTGGTGAAGCAGAAATGGGCACGTCTTACATGGCCAGAGCAGGAGGAAGAGAGACGGGGAGGTACCACACACATTTAAACAACCAGATCTTGTGAGCATTCACTCACTAGCACAAGAACAGCATTGAAGAAAAAATCTGCCCCCATAATCCAATAACCTTCCACCAGGCCCCACCTCCACCATTGGGCATTACAATTCTACATGAGATTTGGGTGGCATGTTGTTGAATTATGGGGGCAGATCCAAACCATATCAGTGCTAAGAAAATAAGAAAACAGAATCATTCCATAGACTCCAAAGGCATTTTACAAATCTAACACCCATTCCTAATAAAACTTTGTAGCAAACTAGGAACAGAATGGACTTACTTTAGCTTGAAAAAGAGCCTATACAAAAATTCTACTTCCCAGTTAATTTACAAATTAAGCAGTAAATTAGTAATCATAATGCACTAGGATTCTTACATCCTAGTTAATAGTAAAAACCAGTGCTTCCCACTTATATAAGGAATAAGGAAAAGAAGACCAGTCTAGAATTTGCATTTGTCATTGCTACCTCCACGGAAAGGAATACTACTCAGTAATAAATAGGAACAATCCACTAAAACACACCACATAGATAAAATAATTACATTGAATGAAAGAAGTCAGAGGAGAAAAAAAAGGTACATATATACAAAATATTCTATTTATATAAAATTTGAGAAAATGCAAAGTAATCTGTAGTGAAAAAAGGTGTATCAGTTTTCTGGAGATGGGCTATTTTGGAGGCAGGGAGTGAGGGAGGGAGGAATTACACAAGAGCCTGAGAAAACTAATGGGTAATTGATTTTTTCATTTCTTGATCATAGTAAAGTTTTCAACTGTACAAATACATGTCTAAACATCAAATTATGCATTTCAAGTATGTGCAGGTTATTTTATGTAAATGACACCTCAATGAGCTACTAAAAACAATTTAAAAAAAAAATGAAATGTGAAAAGGGGCTGGATGCGGTAGCTCACACCTGTAATCCCAGCACTTTGAGAGGCCGAGATGGTTGTATCATGAGGTCAGGAGATTGAGACCATCCTAACCATGGTGAAACCCTGTCTCTGCTAAAATACAAAAAATTAGCCAGGCTTGGTGTGGTGCGCCTGTAGTCTCAGCTACTCAGGAGGCTGAGGCAGGGGAATGGCTTGAATCCAGGAGACAGAGGTTGCAGTGAGCTGAGATTGTGCCACTGCACTCCAGCCTGGTGAAAGAGCAAGACTGTGTCTCAGGAAAAAAAAAAAAAAAAAAACGGTGAAAGGGAGCCAAGAGCATTTTAAATTTATTTTTAAAATTTGTTTTAGAACACTAGAGCATATTTCTCACAAATCTATGAACACTTCGTGCTATACTTGTGTAATTTTGTTCCACAGAATGATTGCTTATAGCAATATTATCTGCGCTGTCGTAGAGGTATTTACAGATAACTTTCTATAGTTACTCTGTACCTCGTACCCCTCTGACCGCAAAGAAAGAATGAGAGAATGATAAGGCAAAAATATTAAACATTTTGAATTTATATAATGCACACACATCAATTATATAGTCACATACCCCATGCATCATAAACATGTGTGTATGTATATTTATAATATACATATATAGGTGTATGTGGCTTGGAACAGTGGCTCACAACTGTAATCACAGCACTTTGGGAGGCTGAGACTGGTGGATCAGGAAGTCAGGAATTCGAGACCAGCCTGACCACATGGTGAAACCCTGTTTTTACTAAAAATATACAAATTAGCCATGCATGGTGGCATGTGCCTGTAATCCCAGCTACTCAGGAGGCTGAGGCAGGAGAATTGCTTGAACCCTGGGAGGTGAAGGTTGCAGTGAGCTGAAGTCTCACCATTGCACTCCACCCTGAGTGACAAAGTGAGACTCCATTTCGAATATATATATACGTGTGTGTGTGTGTGTGTGTGTGTGTGTGTGTGTGTTTATATTACACACAAAAATATATTTTGGGAATGTGGAGAACAAATAGTTGGACAAAATGAGCTTATTGTTTTATAAACTCATGAAGAAATGCATACTGAATTCACAGATATTATTTAGTGACTCATTTTTTTAATAGGTTGAAAAATTATTATTCTACTTCACTACAGAGTATATCAATATCTGTCATAAAACTCCATATAACATTTTCCTCTCTAAAACAGTATCCGTCATTTAAACACATAGTGCTGTGTAGATTCCATTAAGTAGCATGTTTTTCATCATAGAAGCCAATGAATACCATTGCATTCAGGTTTTCTCAAAGTTGCTAATAAAAGTTATATTGTGCAGCTTAGACACTATAAAGACAGCAAATAAAGAAATGTGCTCCATTCCTCCCTTCCCATCCTGATTCTAATAGGACAATGAAAAGTTGTTTTAATTAAAATTCAGATTGCGCAGATAATAGAATGTCTCATTTCCTTTGATTTCTGTGCCCCTGCAGAAATGGTCTTGTCTCTGAAAGTGTCAGATGTTCCATATTTTCTTTTATTTCTAGTATAAGGATGGAAGTTGAAATCTAAAGATTTTTCATGGAAAGAGATGATAGAAAAAGATGTGTATATGAAGAGGGGTTGGGGAAGCAAAGAGAAAATGTCACAAGTCTGTAAGGATACTTCCTTCGTCAACACCCATTTCTGACAGATATGGAAATAGATATCCAAGACAGGAAGTGACTCTCAAGATTACAAAGTAAATTAGAAGAGACTCAGGAGTAAAGTCTATTGCCTCTTGAAAGGCACCTAACTCAGCTAGGCTAGCAGAGGTTTTCTCACAGTAGGACCTAATTAATGTTCTGTATCCAATTAATTAAAAGTGGGAAAATTTTTCCCCATTCTGTAGGTTGCCACTTGCTCTAATGGTAGTTTCTTTTGCTATGCAGAAGCTCTTAAGTTTAATTAGATCCCATTTGTCTATTTTGGCTTTTGTTGGCATTGCTTTTGGTGTGTTAGTCATGAGGTCCTTGCCTATGCCTATGTCTTGAATGATATTGCCTAGGTTTTCTTCTAGGGCTTTTATGGTGTTAGGTGTTATGTTTAAATCTTTAAACCATCTGGTATTAATTATTGTATAAGATGTAAGGAAGGGGTCTAGTTTCAGCTTTCTGCACATGGCTAGCCAGTTTTCCCAACATCATGTATTAAATAGGGAATCCTTTCTACGTTGCTTATTTTTGTCAGATTTGTCAAAGATCAGATGGTTGTAGATGTGTGGCATTGCTTCCTAGGCCTCTTTCTTGTTCCATTGGTCTATATCTCTGTTTTGGTACCAGTACCTTGTTTTGATTACTGTAGCCTTGAAGTATAGTTTGAAGTCAGGTTGCGTGATGCCTTCAGCTTTTTTTTTTTTTTCCCCTTAGGATTATCTTGGCTATATGGCCTCTTTTTTGGTTCCATATGAAGTTTAAGGTGGTTTTTTTCCAGTTTTGTGAAGAAAATCAATGGTAGCTTGATGGAGATAGCAATAAATCTATAAATTACTTTGGGCAGTATGGCCATTTTCACAATACTGATCGTTCCTAAACATGAGCATGGAATGTTTTTTCCATCTGTTTGTGTCCTCTCCTATTTCCTTGAGCAGTGGTTTGTAGTTCTCCTTGAAGAGGTCCTTCACATCCCTTGTTAGTTGTATTCCTAGGTATTTTATTCTGTTTGTAGAAATTATGAATTGGGATTCACTCATGACTTGGCTCTCTGTTTGTCTGTTATTGGCGTATAGGAATGCTTGTGATTTTTTCACATTGATTTTATATCCTGAGACTTTGCTGTAGTTGCTTATTAGCTTAAGAAGATTTGGGGCTAAGATGATGGGGTCTTCTAAATATACAATCATGTCATCTGTAAATAGAGAGAATTTGACTTCCTCTCTTCCTATTTGAATACAATTTATTTCCTTCTCTTGCCTGATTGCCCTGTCCAGAACGTCCAGTACTATGTTGAATAGGAGTGGTGAGAGAGGGCATCCTTGTCTTGTGCCAGTTTTCAAAGGGAATGCTTCCAGTTTTTGCCCATTCCATATGATATTGGCTGTGGGTTTGTCATAGATAGCTTGTATTATTTTGAGATACGTTCCATCAATACCTAGTTTATTGAGAGTTTTTAGCATAAAGGGCTGTTGAATTTTGTTTTTGTCTTAGGTTCTGTTTATGTGATGGAGTACGTTTATAGATTTGAGTATGTTGAAGCAGCCTTGCATCCCAGGGATGAAGCCAACTTGATCGTGATGGATAAGCTTTTAGATGTAATGTTGGATTCAGTTTGCCAGTATTTTACTGAGGATTTTCACATCAATGGTCATCAGGAATATTGGCCTGAAATTTTCTTTTTTAGTTGTGTGTCTGCCAGGTTTTGGTATCAGGGTGATGTTGGTCTCATAAAATGAGTTAGAGAGGATTCCCTCTGTTTGTATTGTTTGGAATAGTTTTGGAAGGAATGGTCTCAGCTCCTCTTTGCACTTCTGATAGAATTCGGCTGTGAACCCATCTGGTCCTGGACTTTTTTTGTTTGTAGGCTATTAATTGCTGCCTCGATTTCAGATCCTGTTATTGGTCTACCCCTCTGACAAAGGACTAACATCCAGACTCTACACAGAACTCAAACAAATTTACAAGAAAAAAGCCCCATCAAAAAGTGGGCAAAATATATGAACAGATACTTTTCAAAAGAACACATTTATGCAGCCAACATACATATGAAAAAAAGCTCATTATCACTGGAGAAATACAAATTAAAACCACACCTCACATCAGTTAGAACAGCAATCATTAAAAAATCATGAGACAACAGATGTTGGAGAGGATGTAGAGAAATAGGAACACTTTACACTGTTGGTGGGAGTGTAAATTAGCTCAACCATTGTGGCAATTCCTCAAGAAACTAGAACTAGAAATACCATTTGACCCAGCAATCCTATTACTGGGTGTACACCCAAAGGATTATAAATCATTCTATTAGAAAGACACATGCACACGTATGTTTATTGTGGCACTGTTTACAATAGCAAAGATTTGGAACCAATCCAAATGCCCATCAGTGATAGACTGGCTAAAGAAAATGTGGCACATATACACCATGGAATACTATGTAGCCATAGAAAACAATTAGTTTGTGTCCTTTATAGGGACATGGATGAACATGGAAACCATCATTCTCAGCAAACTGGCAGAAGAACGGAAAACCAAACACTGCATGTTCTCACTCATAAGTGGGTGTTGAACAATGAGAACAAATGAACACAAGGAGGGGACCATCACACACTGAAGCCTGTCAGGGTGTGGGTGGCTAGGGGAGGGATGAAAGGGAGTGGGGAGATTTCGGAGTGATAGCATTAGGGGAAATACTAATGTAGAGGATGTATGGATGGCTACAGCAAACCACCATGGCTCCTGTATACCTATGTAATAAACCTGCACATTCTGCACCAGTACCCCAGAACTTAAAGTATAATAATTAAATAAATAAATAAAGGGGAAAAAAGGCTAAGAATCAGATATTAACCAAGACGTATACTGGGCCACAAGAGTGAAAGTCTGTATCAAAAAAAAAAAAAAAAAAAAAAAAAAAAAAAGGTTTCTATTTATAACTTTTGCTCACTTTTTAAGGAGGTTATTAGTTTTTTCTTGCTTATTGTTTGGTTTGCTTATTTATTCAACTAGTCCTTGGTCAGGTGCATAATGTGGAAGAATATTCTCCCATTCTGTAGGTTGTCTGTTTACACAGTTTATAGTTTATTTTGCTGTACAAAAGCTCTTCAGTTTAAGTCTAATTTGTCAATTTTTATTTTTGTTACATTTGCCTTTGAGGCTTTATAAATGCTTTGCCTAGGCCAGTGTCCAGAAGAATATTTCCTGGAGTTTACTCTAGGATGTTTATAGTTTGGGGGTTACAGGTAAATCTTAATCCACATTGAGTTAATTTTTGTATATAGTGAGAAATAGGGGTCCAGTTTCATTCTTCTGCATATGGATAGCTAGTTTCTCCAGTATTATTTATTCAATAGGGTGTACTTTCCTCATTGTTGATTTTTGTTGGTTTTAAGAAAGATTATTTTGTTATAGGTTGGTAGCTTTGTTTCTGGGATCTCTACTCTGTTACATTGTTTTGTACCTATACTATGCTGGTTTAGTTACTATAGTGTTTTAGTATAGGTTGAAGTTAGGTAATGTGATGGCTCCAGCTTTGCTCTTTTTGCTTATGATTGCTTTAGGTATTTTGGCTCTTTTTGCTGGCTCCATATGAATTTTAGAATTGCTTTTCCTAATTCTGTGAAAATTTACATTAGTAATTTGATAGGGATTGTACTGAATCTCTAGATCACTTTGGGGATTATAGACATTTTAATAATATTGATTCTTCCAGTCTGTGACCATGGAGTGTTTGTTTGTGTTTCTACAAATGGAAACAAACACTCCGTGGTCACAGACTGGAAGAAATCCTCTATGATTTCTTTCAGTCGTGTTTTATTTCTCCTTGTAGAGATCTTTCACCTCCCTCGTTAGATGTATTCCTTGGCATTTTATATTTGGCTATTCTAAGTGGGATTGTGTTTTTGATTTAAGTTTCAGCTTGAATTTTATTGATGTATAGAAATGCTACTGATTTTTTTTCTGAAGTTTCTTATCAGGTCTAAAAGTCTTTTTCGAAGACTATGATTTTCTAGGTCTAGAATCTATTGTTTGCAATCAGAGATCACTGGACATTTTCCTTTCCTATTTGAGTGCCTTTTGCTTCATTGTTTTGCCTGATTTCTCTGATTAGGATGCCCAGTACTATGAATATATGGAAACGCAACAACTAAGTTGATCCTGAATGAGTTTCAGGTAAGCAAAAAAATTAAGGTAGGATCAAAATAATATTTGAAACAAAAGAAAGTAGAGGCACGACATACCAGATCTTCTGGGATACAGCAGAAGGTTTTAGGAGGAACTTTTAAAGCAGTAAAGTCCTACATATAGAAAGATATCAAATTAACAACCTAACATCACACATAACTATAAAAACAAGAACAAACTAAATCCAAAGCTAGCAGAAGGAATAAAAATAACTAAGTTTTGAGTAGAACTGAATGAAATTGGGATCAAAAATAAATACAAAGGATCAACAAAATGAAAAGTTGTGTTTTTTTGAAAGGATAAACAAGGTTGATAGACAGCTAGCTGAATTGACCAAGAAAGAAAGAGAGTATCCAAATAAACACAATGAGAAATGAAAAAGGTGACATTACAAATGATACCACAGATATACAAAAGACCCTCAGAGACTACTGTCAATATCTCTACATGCACAAACTAGAAAACCTAGAGGAAGTGGATACATTCCTGGAAACAACCTTCAAAAACTGAATCAGGGAGAAACTGAAATCCTGAATGAATTACAAATTTGAGTCAGTAACAAAAAAATCTGCCAGTGAAAAAGCCCTATATCAAATGGTTCCACAGCTCAGTTCTACTAGAAATATGAAGAGCTGGTACAAATATTACTAAAACTATTCCAAGAAAGGAAAGAGAATGATTCCTCCCTAAGTGATTCTGCAAAACCAGTATCACCCTGATACCAAGGTTTGGCAAGGACACAACAATAACAAAAATAACACTGCAGGCCAATATCCCTGATGAACACAGATATAAAAATCCTCAACAAAATACTAGCAAACTGAATCTAGCAGCACATCAAAAAGATAATTCATCATGACCAAGTGAGCTTCATTCCTGGGATACAAAGATGTTTCAACATATGCAGATCAATAAATGTGATTCATTCCATAAGCAGTACTAAAAAAGTATGATAATCTCAATAGATGCAGAAAAAGTATTTGAAAATCCAACATCCTTTCATTATAAAAACCCTCAATAAACTTGGCATTGAAGGGCCATAATTTAAAATAATAAGATCCATCTATGACAGACCCACAGCCAACATCATACTGAATGCCCAGAAGTGGGAAAAGAATTCCCCCTGAGTGTTGGAATAAGACAAGAATGTCTACACTTACCACTCCTATTCAACGTAGTACTGTAAATCTCATCAAAGTTTAAGTGACTTGACTTTTTTGTGGTCTATTTTACTTTGTTTTATCTACATATAATTGGCCTATTGAGGAATCTCAATTTTGACTACAAACAAAATGTTTATTTTGCCTAATTATTGCTATGTTATGTTGATCATTCCTTTCCTGCAGAAGAATAATCCATTTAATGGAAGTTTGAACATATTCCATAGGCTTTTGTTAAACTTTCATTTTACTGGTAGTTAATATTCATCTAATTTTGTCCTCATATTAGGTTCTGAGCTTATCTCTAGTATTCCCAATTCAGATAATCTGTTGTTCTAGTTGCATAGGTGGTGCAAAGTTTGGGAGCTTCATATTGTCTCAGACACATGCTCCAGAGAGAGGAAAATGTAGCTCCTTATTTAGCTGACAAAAGAGATATTCACTCCTTTTTTATTTTATTTTATTTTTTTTTGAGATGGAGTTTCGCTCTTGTTACCCAGGCTGGTGTGCAATGGCACGATCTCGGCTCAACGCAACCTCCGCCTCCTGGGTTCAAGCAATTCTCCTGCCTCAGCATCCTGAGTAGCTGGGATTACAGACACGCGCCACCATGCCCAGCTAATTTTTTGTATTTTTAGTAGCGACGAGGTTTCACCATGTTGACCAGGATGGTCTCGATCTCATGACCTCATGATCCAACTGCCTTGGCCTCCCAAAGTGCTGGGATTACAGGTGTGAGCCACCGTGCCCAGCCTCACTCCTTCTTGATTGTCATCATGTGTTTTAAAGAGAATGTAAACCCTTGTGAGTGTTTTAATTTCAATGAGTGGTCACTGACTAACTTGCCTAGGTTTTGTAGGTTCCTTGAATCCCTTGGATCATTAAGCCTTATTTGTTCCTGAGCTTCAGCTCACATTCTTGATCAACAGTGCTCTGATTTGTGTGTTCTCAATCTGTAATGCCTTCTAGCAAGTCCATGGTTCACATTTTCCTCCATGGCCCTCAACTTCAGGGCTTGAGGACATATGATTGATGCCTTGTCTTAGAACCTGGAAAATGGAAAAATGGCCCTAACTTCTCTGTTAGCCTGTCTCATGTCTTACAAGACACCTTTCTCTTGCTTCTTTCTCCAATACTCAGAAGCATTAGGCAATCTTCCAGGTCAATGACTTGGCAAATTTTAGATGGGAGATAATTACATTCTTTAATTTGGCAACAAGGAGACACTTTGTGTACTCCTAACATAAAAAGTGAGTTTCTCCTCATTTTCTCTCTCCTCCTTTTTCTGGTAGGGAATTTTGATGCCTTTCAATAGAATTCTATTTTACAGATCTTTAAAAGTCATGGAATTCCTGTCATTATCACTATGATTGTCATACCTCAAATTGTATTACACTCAATTATTTTTGTAACCTGCCATTCTCAGTATTTTATAAATTTCATTAAAGTATTTTTTAAATTATTTTTTTATTGCATTTTAGGTTTTGGGGTGCATGTGAGGAACATGCAAGATTGTGGCATAGGTACACACATAGCAGTGGGATTTGCTGCCTTCCTCCCCTTCACCTATATCTGGCATTTCTCCCCATGCTATCTCTCCCCACCTCCCCACACCCCGTCCATCCCCCATCTCCCCCAACAGACCCCAGTGTGTAGTGCACCCCTCCCTGTGTCCATGTGTTCTCATTGTTCAACACCTGCCTATGAGTGAGAACATGCAGTGTTTGATTTTCTGCTCTTGTGTCAGTTTGCTGAGAATGATGGTTTCCAGGTTCATCCATGTCCCTACAAAGGACATGAACTCATAGTTTTTTTATGGCTGCATAATATTCCATGGTGGATATGTACCACATTTTTCCTGTCCAGTCTATCATCTATGGGCATTTGGGTTGGTTTCAGGTCTTTGCTATTGTAAACAGTGCTGCAATGAACATTCGTGTCCACCTGTCCTTATTGTAGAACGATTTATAATCCTTTGGATATATGCCCAGGATTGGGATTGCTGGGTCAAATGGAATTTCTATTTCTAGGTCCTTAAGGAATTGCCACACTGTCTTCCACAATGGTTGAACTAATTTACACCCCCACCCACAGTGTAAAAGTGTTCCTATTTCTCCACATCCTCTCCAGCACCTGTTGTCTCCAGATTTTTTAATGATCGCCATTCTAACTGGCATGAGATAGTATCTCAATGTAGTTTTGATTTGCATTTCTCTAATGACCAGTGATGATGAGCATTTTTTCATATGTTTGTTGGCCTCATGTATGTCTTCTTTTGTAAAGTGTCTGTTCATATCCTTCTCCCACTTTTGAATGGGCTTGTTTGTTTTCTTCTTATAGATCTGTTTTAGTTCTTTGTAAATTCCGGATATGAGTCCTTTGTCAGATGGGTAAACTGCAAAAATTTTTTCCCATTCTGTTGGTTGCCAATTCACTCAAATGACTGTTTCTTTTGCAGTGCAGAAGCTGTGGAGTTTGATTAGGTCCCATTTGTCTATTTTGGCTTTTGTTGCCAATGCTTTGGTGTTTTGGTCATGAAGTCCTTGCCTACGCCTATGTCCTGAATGGTTTTGCCTAGATTTTCTTCTAGGGTTTTTATGGTGTTAGGTCTTATGTTTAAGTCTTTAATCCATCTGGAGTTAATTTTAGTGTAAGGTGTCAGGAAGGGGTCCAGTTTCTGCTTTCTGCACACGGCTAGCCAGTTTTCCCAACACCATTTATTAAACAGGGAATCCTTTCCCCATTGCTTGTTTTTTTCAGGTGTGTCAAAGATCGGATGGTTGTAAATATGTTGTGTTGCCTCTGAGGCTTCTGTTCTCTTCCATTGGTCTATATCTCTGTTTTGGCACCAGTACCATGCTGTTTTGATTACTGTAGACTTGTAGTATAGTTTGAAGTCTGGTAGTGTGATGCCTCCTGCTTTGTTATTTTTGCTTAGAATTGAATTGGCTATGCGGGATATCTTTTGGTTTCATATGAAGTTTAAGTTGTTTTTTTTTTTTTTCCAGTTCTATGAAGAAGGTCATTGGTAGCTTGATGGAAATAGCGTTGAATCTGTAAATTACTTTGGGCACTATGGCCATTTTCACAATATTGATGCTTCTTAACCATGAACATGGAATGTTTCTCCATCTGTTTGTGTCCTCTCCTATTTCGTTGAGCAGTGGCTTGTAGTTCTCCTTGAAGAGGTCTTTTACGTTCCTTGTTAGTTGTATTCGTAGGTATTTTATTTTCTTTGTAGCAATTGTGAATGGCAGCTCCTTGTTGATTTGGCTCTCTTGAAGTCTGTTATTGGTGTATAGGAATGCTTGTGATTTTTGTACATTGATTTTGTATCCTGAGACTTTGCTGAAGTTGCTTATCAGTTTCAGGAGATTTGGGGCTGAGACGATGGGGTCTTCTAGATATACAATCATGTCGTCTGCAAATAGAGACAATTTGACTTCCTCCTTTCCTATTTGAATACCCTTTATTTCTTTTTCTTGCCTGATTGCTCTGGCTACAGCTTCCAGTACTATATTGAATAGAAGTGATGAGAGAGGGCATCCTTGTCTAGTGCCAGATTTCAAAGGGAATGCTTTCACTTTTTGCCCATTCAGTATGGTATTGGCTGTTGGTTTGTCATAAATAGCTTTTATGAATTTGAGATATGTTCATCAATACCTGGTTTATTGAGGGTTTTTAGCATAAAGGGCTGTTGAATTTTGTCAAAGGCCTTCTCTGCATCAATTGAGATAATCATGTGGTTTTTGTCTTTAGTTTTGTTTATGTGGTGAATTACATTTATAAACTTGCATATGTTCAACCAGCCTTGCATCACCAGGATGAAGCCTACTTGATCATGGTGGGTAAGCTTTTTGATGTGCTGTTGCAATCAGCTTGCCAGTATTTTATTGAAGATTTTTGCATCTGTGTTCATCATGGATATTGGCCTAAAGTTTTCTTTTCTTGTTGAGTCTCTGCCGGGTTTTAATATCAGGATGATGTTTGGTTCATAAAATGATTTGGGAAAGATTCCCTCTTTTTGGATTATTTGGAATAGTTTCCGAAGGAATGGTACCAGCTCCTCTTTGTATGTCTGTTAGAATTCGGCTGTGGACCCACCTGGACCTGGGCTTTTTTTGGGTGATAAGCTCTTAATTGCTGCTTCAACTTCAGATCTTGTTATTGATCTATTCAGGGTTTCAACTTCTTCCTGGTTTAGGGTTGGGAGGAGGCAAGTGTCCAGGAATTTATCCATTTCTTCCAGGTTTACTAGTTTATGTGCATAGAGTTGTTTGTAATAATCTCTGATGATGGTTTGAATTTCTGTGGAATCTGTGGTGATATCCCCTTTATCGTTTCTTATTGCATCTATTTGGTTAT